>NC_079501.1:71757565-72067435 GCF_030052815.1 Hevea brasiliensis
AAAACGCGTCGCTAGGGGTTACGAACCACCAACTTATAAACCCAGCATCTCTCCCATGTTTTGCCAATGTGGGATTTACCTAGGGTGTTAAAATCGTGACCCAAGGCAAATCCCACATCGACAAAACACGGGAGAGATGCTGGGTTTATAAGTTGGTGGTTCGAAACCCCTAGCAACGCGTTTTAAAACCGTGAGGGCTTCTATCCAGAGTGGATAATATCACTAGTGGGCCAGGCCATTACATTTGTGGTATCAGAGCCGCTCCGCATGCAACCTTGAGCAATGTTGGGGCAAACCTCAGCGAGGATGCCGAGTCCCATAAGGGGGGTGGATTGTAAACACAAAACATGTCACATCCTACTCCTCTGTAAGATGTAACATGATCCCATAGTACACCTAATGAATTATCGTACTTCGCCTACTGATAACCCATTAGATATACTACAAGGGATTTTAAAACAATTTTCATGAAATTTCAATCATCGATTAAAATCTGGTGTTATAAATTTTTTTCAAAATTTCGATAAAGTGCCCACTGTATTTTGAGAAAACAGTTCTTCAATCCTGCAAAAGAAAACACTCCCAATATGTTTTCTCAAATACAACTCCAATAACTTCATTTCAACTCACAATTCAAATCTCAATAAACAATCAATTCATTTTCAAACCAATCTCATCATAAAGAAACATTTCATTGATTACAAGACTCAAAATTTATATTACAAAACTATTCAAGTAAATGAAATCTCAAATTTACATTTACAATAATTTACATTTAATTACATACTAAAATATTTTACAAGAGTTTTTATACAACTGCTCAAATAATTTACATACATATTATTACATGCATACATCAAAAACTATGTACATGGGTATACCTATGATATACCTGGAGCTGATCTGAATGTCTCTTCAAAGAAGCTTACTCAACTGCACTATGCTCTTTTCATCTGCGACAGCATACAAAGCTATCGCGGAGTAGTGAACTCAGTGATGCACAATTATAAGTTAAAACATAGTACAATATACATTGACAAAATTTACAGCAAATAATTTGAAAATCTGAATACTCATAAAATTTCAAAACTCAAAATATTCATTGCCAATAATATAAATCATTTGTATAAAATGACTTTGATCATGAATTTCAATTTATCAAATCACAACTAAACATTCAAGGTAATTCCAACAAAATCAATTATACATAAACCATAATTGAAATCAAAATTCTTTACTATTCAAAAACCATTCTTTATCTCAAAAGTCATTCTTTATCTCAAAAACCATTCTTTATCTCACTAACTATGTAAGACTAATCCGAAAGGGCCATCTTCGTGGTGATTCTAACTCTCTATGGTCAAGGAGGTCGAATCATCATGCACAGTACACACCACATTAATGAAACTTCTAAAAGGGCCATAACAAATAAGAACTTAGATCTAACCTCTAATAAGAGGAGAATCTAAGCCTGTGCACGTACCATGGTAATCAAAACACAACTAACTCCACTGTCTTCTCCACAAATGAGAGAGACAGGTAATAATCTAGTCAAGCATCTATAGTGAGATATAAAACAATATCACAATCCTTTTAGGGAGCATAAATCACAAGATAATTCGATTCAAAGTCAATTCTAATAACCAATAATTTTTATGCTCATCACAATTCAAATCATAAATTTGCATTTTTCCATGCAAATTGCCCATCACAATTCAAAACATATTCTATCACAATTTTCCAAAAACATAATTTATTCTATTCACAAAAATGCTTAATACTTGTGGAAATACCATTTCACAAAGCTAAATTCATACATACTATAACAATTTCAATAATCATTGAATTAAATCCAATGCTTGTTAAACATAATACATAAGAAAAATATGTCATTTAATCATATGAAATATTCAGAACAAAATCAGTTAAAAACTAGTTGTGCACAAACCTCTGATAAATGCCTCTTGGCTCTGACTCAGTGTTCCTTATGCTTCCCAACATTCTTATCAACTGAAACACACAATTTAAAGTGTTTCAGTACTCAATGAATTTGTTTCTAACAATAAAATCCAATATTTAAATTTTCTTGGTACTATTCCCTTCAATTCATTTCATTAGTCAACCTATAATGTTGACCTTTGATGCACTCTAAGTGAGTCAATTCCAATGTTACCAATATGTCACATTTTATAGCCCTTTAGTGTTGGTATATGTTACCAAATTTATTTTCAAGTGTATTGCATTTTATTGTAATTTACCGAATTTTGGTATACTATTATGACCTAACCGAACAACTTAGTTCTCCCAGTTTTCGGGTTTCGGTCCAAACTAAAAACTTGTAGGTCTATATCTTATTGCACACGGGGCAAAATTTCAGGTCATTCTGAGTTGTGTAGACCAAGTTATGGTCAATTTACCAATGCTGGACAGAATGCACCAAAATGATAACTTTAGGTCATTTTTAGGTCACTTTTGGTTTGGCCAGTTTTGTTACCTAAACTTGTGTAAGCTATTTGGCTTGGTTCTGGCCATTTCTGGGCTTTGGTGTCTTCATAAGAATTGTAGATATATGTCTAAGCTATTCATGGTAAAAATTTCAGGTCAGTTGGACCTGTTTTGAGTGAGTTATGGCCAAAACACTAACTACTGTCCAAATGATCAATTTTTAGGCTTTCAAGTCACAAATCCAGATTTGGTCATTTTTCAAGTCACCTTCTAGGCAGAATTTTGGTAAGCTTCCTTCATGAAAGTTGGCACATTTTGTGCCTAGTTTCACCTTCAATTGGTCTCATACCAATTGGAGTCACACACTTAAGGTTCTAAGCCAAAACATACACTGCCCTACTATACACTTCTCATCACTTACCAATTACATATTCAACACTTACCAAATTACTTCCTTCATGCCAATTCTGGTTTGTACCTTACCATTAACACCTTTAACAACACATTTTTTGTCATTTTGGACAGCTTGTAACGATTCTCAATATGCACACTATAATACAGAATTTTCTAAAGTCCATTTACATCATTTAACCACATAAACATACCCCATTTACATACCCAATTCCAAACCATAAACAAGCAATACCTTATTACACACTGCATATTCAATATCTCTTCTCTTTAGATCAACGTAGGACTTCTGACAATCTGATGCAGCCTTGAGTCGATCTCTGATCAATCTGATCTTTTCCTCTGTCTGCTGAACAATTTCTAGCCCAATCATCTTCCTTTCACCTACTTTATCCCAACATAGGGGAATTCTGCACTTTCTGCCATATAAAACTTCATACGGAGGCATCATAATGCTTGATTGGTAGCTGTTGTTATAAGCAAACTCAATCAAAGGCAAGTGTATATTCCAACTACTTTTAAACTCAATCGCACAAGCCCGTAGCATATCCTCCAATATCTGAATTACCCTCTCAGACTGGCCATCTATCTATGGGTGGAATGTCGTGCTAAAGTTCAATCTAGTTCCTAGGGCTCTCTGAAGACTACCCCAGAATCTAGAAGTGAACATAGGATCTCTGTCTGATACAATCGATACTGGCACTCCATACAGTTTTACAATCTCATTTATGTACAATATGGCCAATCTCTCCAACTATAGTCCATCCAGACTAGCAAAAAGTGAGCAGACTTGGTTAGTCTATCAACTATGACCCATACTGCATCATGACTATTCTGTGTCCTAGGAAGTCTCATCACAAAATCCATAGTTATCCGCTCCCTTACATTGTTTCATAGGGTGCCATTTGTATGCTAGCTTGACACTTATTATTGTATACAAAATTTATTAGTGGGAGGTAACTGTCCCATCTCCCCTCGGATTCAAGGACACAAGTTCTCAGTATATTCTCAAGGGCTTATTACATTTTACAGGTTATTATTATCATTTCATTTCATTATTTACAGAAACTCAATGAGTTTCAGAATTTACCTGAATTACTTGTTTCGACTATCCATCCGTCTGAGGATGATAAGTCGTAATGATATCTCTAAACATATAGCAATTACTATGGTACAGGTAGTTCACATTATTGTAACCGATTTACTGACTCCAGCTACCTTACAAGTGTAGTCTTTCGACAGGCTAGTTCTGAAGTTTTAAATTTCTGACTAAAATTTTCACATTTATTTCCTGTAATAGTACTCTATTCGGGCGTAACTGTATCAATTTATAGATTACTTACAAATATTCTTATTTTATTGTACCATGAGGAAGCACGTAGCTCTACACAATAATCTCGTGTTGGTACTGTAATCTACAGCTTACAGTACAAACATCGAGAATATTACATAGTCACTACGTTATAACCTCATGGACTAGGTTTTCTAACATCTTATCTTTCTCAAATCCACTAATATCCTAAGCCGATTCTGATTACAATATCCCTTGACAATTACTAACAGTAACATCTTTGCCCTCATCTAGAGCAATTCTATTACTGTAACTTACTTTTAGATCCTCTTGCCTTACATTAAGTAGGCTCGCCAATTAGCTTTATAATTTATGATGTCTTAGAAAATACTTTTAGCTAACAATTCTTTCAAAATTAATGTCAATCATACTTGTTATTATAGTTTTTATCCTAAAGGACTAGTCACTAATACATCAAAATTCATTCCCATGTAAAGGAATAGCAACAGAACATATAGTTCTAGCACTAGCACACAACTAAGTAGTGCTGGGATCAAATAATAACTAATTGTTTCTTTCAAAAATTAAGAACTTACCAGCAGCGACATTCAAAGTTTCTGTTCTTTCTCCTTGGTGCATAGTGGACGCTCTGACTGATGCGCTACTATGTTCAGGTTGATTCACTGTGTTATGGTTGTGAGGAGTGCCAACTTTATTTCTATCTCGACCTTTACTGACTGTCTGTGAACTTTGGAGAGTAGATCAAGGTGCTCTAGTACAATCTTTAACAAAGTTTCCAAGCTTTTCACAGTTATAGCAGGCTCCAGAGGCCTTATGACAAATACCTCCATATAGCTTACCACAAACATGGCAAAAATGAACAGAATAGGAACTTCTGGTTGTTCGACAACTAGATCTTGATGTTCTCTACCCTAATGATCCGCCTCTGTCATATCCCTGAGCTCGGGGTTCCTCAAATTCTTTTCTCTTCCCCAATTTACTGTTCAAGCTCTGACCCATAGGTTTCTCCCTCTTCTCCATTTCACACTGCCTTTATGGGTCTAGGGTTTGTACTTGAGCTTGAGCTGACAGAGTATCATCCATTTGTTGAAAGAAAGTGGCCATTTGCTAGGCCATTTGTGTAGTAATCTGTACCAGTAAAACTGGTATAGTCGGGCCTTCGACACTTTGTGGGGCTGGGGCCTCAACTTGTACTTCTGCCATCACAGACTATTCTATTGTCTCATTCTTCTCTTCCATATCTTTTCACAGGATTTTCTATTCCTGTACAACCAACACAAGGAGATTACTCTCCATTAGTTCATATGTTTGATGTAAATGTACTATATGTATCAAACATTTGAGTAGTTGTATTTACCGACAAAAAGATTTCAAATTCACAGTTCGAAATTTATTTTAAAACCATTACTCTGATACCACAAATGTAATGGCCTGGCCCACTAGTGATATTATTCGTTCTGGGCCGAAGCCCTCACAGTTTTAAAATGCGTCATTAGGGGTTATGAACCACCAACTTATAAACCCAGCATCTCTCCCATGTTTTGCCGATGTGGGATTTGCCTAGGGTGTTACAAGAAATGGCACGGGTATTTAAAACCCAAGCTGCAGATGAACTATGAACATCATCAGTATCTAAATAACAAGATATAGACATACCTTCTAAAGGTGTATCCTTTTTATCCTTCAAAGAAGCAAGATACTCTGGGCAGTTCCTTTTCCAGTGCCCATCCTTCTGGCAGTGGAAACACTTTCCTTTGCCTCCATTAGCTTTGGTCTTCCCTTTCTGTTTGGCTATCTTCTTGGAAGGTCTTGGAACTTGAGGTTTCTTATTCTTATTGCCCTTCTTCTTTTTGGACTTTCCAACATAAGAAGAAGATGCAATCAAAGCTACCTCTTTTTCTTTATTGCCCTTCATATTCTTTTGGGCAATAACCAACATGTTAAGTAAACCATCCAAGGTGTATTCTTGCTTAGTCATATGGAAATTTGTCACAAAATTCCCAAAACTCAAGTAGGGACTGAAGGATCAAATCCGTCTGCAGTTGGAAATCCATATTAAAGTCAAGATGTTCCAGCTGCTTTATAAGCCGAATCATCTTGTGGACATGATCCCCAACATTCTGCCCCTTAGACATCCTCATTCGAAATAGCTGCCTAGATATCTCATACCTAGCATTCTTGCTATGCTCACCATACAACTCTTGCAGGTGAAGGTGAATCTCACTTGCACTTTGCATATTTTCATGTTGCTTTTGTAACTCATTACTCATATAAGCAAGCATGTAACATTTGGCTCTCATATCATGCTCCTACCACTTGTCCAAAGTGTCATATTCCTCTTGAGTGGCCTCTAGTGGTAAGAGACCAGGAACCTTTGAGTGTAGAACATATCCAATACATTCTAGGTTCAGGACAAGTTTTAAATTTCTTAGCCAATCAGAAAGATTAGGTCCCGTCAACCTATTGTGATCAAGTATGCTCGCAAGTATATTGGATGGGGGTGGTTATTGTGTGCTCATTATTCTCAAAAGAATAACTACAGAAAATAACTAGATTAATTAGTAAATGTATCAAGTAATTAACCAAAATGATTATGGTCTTTTAATCAAATTGGTCCTCTCATTAACTTGGCGAATCCTACACTTCCAAAGTAGGAAACGGAAATCCTAGTTGGATGGATTTCTATTGGGTGATTGAATTCTTATAGTCTTATTGATCATCCTCAAGCACATCCATTATTGGAATTACAATAAACTATAAGTGAGCAACTCCTTACCCATCACATCTCATGTGATGTTCAATCATTTATCTAGCCCCTAATGCTCAAAATCTCAAACACATCCATTATTGATTTATCTTGCATTAGTTAAGTTGATCCCATTGAGCCAGTAAACATGCAAATAATTTTAATGTCCTCAGGCACATCTATTATTAGCCATCAACTATTTACATATTTACAACATCTCATGCTTAACAATTTTTCTTAAGAAAATCTCTTAAATTAAATGCATCACATGCAAGTATTTAAAATTTCTTAAAATAATTGCCTCAATGGAGGGCCCATGATATAATTACTTTAATTATACCATTTTTAACTTAATCATTTGTTTGGAAGATTTAGTGGTCGGCTTAATTACTATTTTGGTCTCACTTTGCATATTATCCAATTTGCATGTATATATTATATACTTGCATACATTCCCATACATCTCATGCATACATGGATAAACAAATAATATGGTATGATCATGGACTTCTAAAGGATTCAATTCTGAGCCACCAAGAATTGAATCAGGGCATTCCTAGGTGTATTTTATTCATTCATTTTACAAGAGTTGCTGAAGGAG
This sequence comes from Hevea brasiliensis, assembly GCF_030052815.1. Classification (NCBI taxonomy): domain Eukaryota; kingdom Viridiplantae; phylum Streptophyta; class Magnoliopsida; order Malpighiales; family Euphorbiaceae; genus Hevea; species Hevea brasiliensis. The sequence continues at coordinate 71,765,081 of NC_079501.1, forward strand.
TACATAATCAATAGTTGATCTTGATTTCCTCCCATTGGTCCCACCAATGCTCTTGACCTCCTTCATCTTCTTGCAATCCAATTACATTGTAATCCTTGGCATACCAAGGAAAATTTACAAGATCATGGACTTTAATGTCCTCAAATAAATGAAATTACAACCCAAATTATTACAACACGTATAATACATGCCACTAAAATAAAAATTAATTATTTTACAACCCAAAGAAAATAAAAGAAATAAATCCAATCACATTGGTCTTTGATTGTCCATAATCATCCATCATGCATATTACCATTTAACAATTAAATAAAACATACATACTAAAATTAAATTGAATATCTCATATTCAACTAAAAAATTCATATTTGAATCTCATTCAAACAAATTTAAAAATTCAAATTTGAATCTCATTCAAACAAATTTAAAAATTCAGATTTGAATCTTATTCAAACAAATTTAAAATTTCATATTTGAATCTCATTCAAATGAATTTAAATTTAGAAATACCTTGAAAAAAAAGTTTAATAAATTAATTGTGTGATTAAAATTCCTAATTAAATAATTTAATTAGATATAGGCCTAAAGATATACAATTAAAATTCCTAATTAAATAATTTAATTAGATATAGGCCTAAAGATATACAACAATTGTATATTGAACCCAAGAAACCATGCGCACCATTGAGGTTAGCTTCATTCTCTTGATGCCGCCACCTCTTTAATGCATCCAACCAGCATTAGAGCAATCATAATTTGATCAAATCACACAATTAAATCTCATAAACAATCCTAATAGCAAATATAGTGGCTCTAATACCAATTGCAGGAGCGAAAGCATGGTGATTAGTTCATTAGAGCATTGAATTTAAAAATTTTCTTCTAGGGTTTCATGCATCATGCCACATCTCTTATGTGCCTAATTAATTTCAATGCTCAATTGCATATTAAAATACTTTTAATATTATTAGGATCTATCTTTGCCATTCAAGATTATGAATTAACAAATTAATTCATTTAAACCCTAGTTTAAAAGAGGAGTTTGAGCACTAACCTCTTTGATGCACTATGGATGCAATTGGCACCTTTAGGAAGCACCTAGGACCCCACGTGTTATCCTTTTAGCTTGTCCACACCAAGATCACCAATGAGCAGCCCCCAAATTAGCTTCTCAAGCCTTTGCCAACCAATTATAATTTCGGTTTTTACCTTTAGAGAGATCGTATGTGTGTATAGGATACTAGAAATAATTTCTAGCAATTTTAATTCAAAGGAATTTGGGTTATTCTCTTTGAATTGAGTGAGAAAAGAAGAGAAAAGATGGTGAACCCTTTGTGCCGTCCACTTTTAAAGAAGAAGAAGAATGATTTGTTTCTTCTTTCTTTTCCTTTTATACATAGGTCATTAAGTCACTTAAACCCTATGCCACATGTCACCACCACATTGCATCTTATTTTTAATTAACCTAATCATATTAAGCCAAGTGTCAAAGCTAGACTTAATCTTGACTTTGATCACCTTGCATGATAGGAAGACAAATGGCAAACTTATATGATGCCATGTGCCACCATCTCATGGTGCCACATATCACCATGTGAAATGACCAAATTATCCTTATGTAATAATTTTGAGTTCTCAACCCAAAATCATTATTTCTCCTCTTCAAATCAATTTATATCAAATATAAATTAATTAATTAATTAATCTCTTTTAATTAATTTTTCACAGTTAAATCCATATTTAAACACTTTAAATAGAAATTTGACTTGTAATATACATCCAATAACTTAGATTTTGTTTCAAGCCATGCTAGGGACTTTGCAATCTCATTGCAAACCAAACTTATTTAATTAATTAATTAATTAAACTCTTTAATTATTCAATTAAATCACATTTTAACTTGGAGATTAACTTGTGTATGTGTATGATTCACTGGGCTCATCACTAATTGGCAATGAGATATGATATCAACTCTTAATATCATCAAAATTCTTTCTTACCATAAATGATTTCTCTAAATCATTTTAGACATCTCATAGACCATGGTTGACACCTAGCATAGCGTGCCATGGCCACCCAATTAGTAACAAGGAATACCTTAAATGAACCTATAATCATATGTTACCATGCACTAGAATCTCTCAGTTACAAAATCTCAATTCGAGCAGGAGTCATGGTTTATGTCAAACCCCATTTGCTATGAATATTATGTTTTCTTTTAATTCCAGTTCTTGATTAATTAGATTTTCTTGTCAAAAACTCTTTTCTGACTAAATCTGTCTGTCCTGGCCAGGAACTTGAAACATCAAGAATAATTAAATTAACATAGGATTTTATCCCTATTTACTTAGGGTAACAGATTCCATCTTAATCAACACCTATATCCATATACAACTAGTAAGAGCCAAAACATGCCCATATACCTATACACAGTACAAGTATGAAAGCAGTATCAAACTCAAACCACCTATATACAAGATAATTGTGTTATCTCAGGTCTAAAGATTATATGCACTGATATGATATATGACAATGCATTGACAAGAGTAAACTCCATGTGCTTGTCATATGCATCACTAGTTCGGCCTACTTATCATGTATAAGTGTCTATCATATTTGTTATATGGCATGAGACTCACTATTCTATCTTATTTATATCTCATATAAATACCTTGGGAATAAACATGATTACAATCTTTCTGGATAAGTCATGTTCTGTGTGAAGTATCCTCGATTGTAAACCAATTTATGATACTTTGTGCTGGAAATACTGTCACTCATATTCTTAACAACTTATGAATAGAATTTCTAGCAAAATATTAATGGACCTTTTCTATTACACATAAATACATTATGTAAATGGAAAAGTGAAATTGCCTTTTATTAATAAAATATATACAAGATACATACTAAATGATATGCTCTAGGGCATACTACTAATACTTCCCCCATTACCTTTCCACTTCTTAAAATAACCGCATTGCATTGCTCCCTTGCATTCTCAGGTTGGCTAGGAAGCTTCCCAAAAGCTTTACTATTTGAAGAGCTAGCTTGTTGAGCTATTTAATTCTCTAACATCTTGTTATGTGTTGCCATTTTATCCACTTTAGATGCTAATTGAGAAATCATTTCTTGTTGACTTTGATGGCTTGCTAATAGAGTCTTAATCATGGCTTCCAATCTAGCTGTCTTGTCTAGTTGTGCTTATTGTGGTGGAGTAGGTCCATTTTAAGGTTTAGGAATTCTAGGAGGAGGACCTCTTTTCTGCTGAAAATTCTGATGTTGTTGATACCCAGAAGGTTGTTGAAAATTTTGGTGTTGTCCTTGTTTACCTCCCCAAGAGAAATTAGGGTGGTTTCTCCAAACTGGATCATAAGTTGCAGAAAATGGGTTACCACCTGGTCTTTGATTGTAGTTCTCCACATAATCCACTTGCTCACTTGAAAAATCTTGACCAAATGTGGGAAATTTAGTTGCACAGTTGACATTTGCAGCTCCAACATCTACTAAATTACTTGAACCTCCAACTGAAGAGTCTACTTTCATGCTTAGCTTATCCATCTTCCTTATCAAAGCATCAAACTTAGCATTAATTATATTCATGGCATCAAGCTCAAACATACCAGCTAATTTCTTAATCTCATTCCTCTCACAACACCACTGGTAGTTGTTATAAGTAATTTTATTTAGAGCAGAAAAAGCTTTATCTTCAGATTTTTCCATAAGATCACCTCTAGAAGATGCATCAATTGTACTTCTAATAGCTGGTGAAACTCCATTGTAAAAGTGTTGAACAAGCATCCACTTAGGAATCCTATGGTGTGGACATCTCCTTTGCAAATCATTATACCTCTCCCATGCTTCTTACAAGCTCTCATCATCTCTAGGTTTGAAAGAAGTCAGCTCATTTCTTAGCTTAGCTGTCTTGCTTAGTAGAAAATATTGAGCTAAAAATGGTTGAGAAAGTTCATCCCATGTTGTGATAGAACCCAGTGGCAAAGAATGTAACCACTCTCTAGCTCGGTCCTTCAAAGAAAAAGGAAATAATTTGAGTCAAATTACATTGTCAAAAACTCCATTTATCTTCAACATATCACTAATCTCAATAAAATGTGCTAGATGAACATGTGGACTTTCACTTGGACTTCCCCTAAATTGTGATTGTTGTACCATCTAACACAGTGCAGGCTTCAGTTCAAAATTATTAGCTTCTACTCTTGGTCTTGTGATACTTGGCGTGAAATTCTCAATGTTAGGATAGGCGTGATCCTTCACAAAATAGTTATTATTGTTGTTGGCCATCTCTTCTTGTAGTTGCTCTTGCTGTTGCTCTTGCGCTCTTTCTTATTGTTGTTGAGCTTTAAATTCAGCTTTTCTCCTCTTAGCTTCTGCTCTTAAAGCTCTTACTGTCTTTTCTATTTCTGGATCAAAGAATAAATTGATTTCTTCACTTTTTGTCCTTCTCATAAAATAAAAGTACCTGAAAAACAAAATAAACAAATTCTCAAAGTAAAATGGTAAAAAAAATTAAAAATAAAATAAAAATAAAAATACCCAAATTAACCAAAGAAACAATCGTTCAATATCAAACAAAAATCAATTCCCTGGCAACGGCGCCAAAAACTTGATGGGCGAATCCGCAAGTATATGGGTCGTACCAAGTAATAAAGTGATAAGTTAAGTATCGTTCCCACAAGGATTTGCCGTTTGAGTACCAAACTATGAATGCAGTGATTATTTGGGCTTATGATTAATGAATAAATGGTAAATGTAAATGAGCAAAGTAAATTGATAAATCTAATTAAAATGAGTAAAGAGCAAGCAAATAAATTCTAAATATAGGTGCAATTGAACGAAATTAATAACTAGTAATTTGAATCAAAGTCTAATTATGATAAAAATGATTCCAGAGTTGGGGGTTTATGCATAAATTAATTGGGATTTGTCTTGGGTATTCCAATTTTAAGGGAAAACAGAGTTTGAAGGTGAATGATTTTTAATTCTTTTGATATCTTTTTCAAGTAAACCAAAGTGTGTTCTAAAATAACCAAACCTACTTTCGTATGATGTTTTATTACTTTAAAACCCATTAAGTTTTGTGACCAATCATTAATTCCTCTTAAAACCCTAGTTTATTTCTTTAAGTTCCAATCCTTGATTATCTATCAATGACCTAAACCTTTTGGTCCTTTAATCAGAGATTAACATAATACCCAATAGGTACCAACATTAAGCAAGTAAATCAAGCACACAAGGAAGGAATCAAAACTCATATTTATATAAAATATGGAAATAACCAGTCCAAATCCATAAATTAATCTAAAACATATTTCCCAACTCTGAAATCCAGAGAGTTTACTCACTCATGTTGGTATTTACAAGAGAAATTGATGAAAAGTAAAGAAAAACATGATAGAGGACTAAAAATAGAAAAACCCAGGTAGAGGGACCAAAAACTCTATGTCTTGCAGCTTCCAAAAATTGCTGTAGCAGCTCTTTTTCTGCAGAATTGATGGTGCCCTTTTCCCTTCTATATTTGTAATTTTTCTTTTCTTTTTCTCTTATTGTTTCCTCTCCTTCCTTCTTATAGAAAAAACTAGAAAATGATGCTTTTATATTGTGACACCCCTTACCCGACTACAGTGTAGCCGAGCAAGTTATGCCACTCAGTGTGCCGGAGCTCTCTATTTTATCTTAATTCATTTTTATCATAGTTTTGAAAATAACTTGTGAAATATAATTTATTTAAGCCATTTATCGAAATTATAATTTATTTGAGGTTCCGAGAATTTTATAGAAAATCCGGCAGAATACCGGCTAAAAATGGAGAAAACAGTTCTTCGGAACCTGTGAAAAACACTTCCTATGATCATATTCAATCATCTCATCACTCTCAAACTTCAATATCAAAATCTCAACATTTTTCACCATTCATTTCTCAATCATTCATCTCATGTGATAATCATGTACAAGTCACAGTTATGTATTCACTTTTCCTTTCACAAACACAATTTTCTTAACAATTCCTCTATTTGTCATTCATTCATTTCACATCATCATTAGACTCAAATCATAAATAAATTCTCACATGTGATTTATAATCACAATTTACAAGTACTTACATTAATACAAAATTATATTACATTTGTTTCAAATACACATGATAAAATAAGAGTTTAATTACAAAATTTACAAAAATCTCAAAATACAAAATGGAATCTAGTGTCCTACCAATGCACTGTGGATTGTGAGGTGACACGGACACTATGCAGAACTGTGAACGGCCTTACCCAATCTATGGTCTACTGGGCCCTCTGTCCAAATCTTCAGTACCTACGCGTTGCAAAAGCGACGCGCTAAGCATAAAGCTTAGTAGTGCCAATAATACAAGAAAATATAATATGCAAATAAAAATAATAATTTCCTTGCTATTGTGTTCATAAGAAATGAATAATTACTAACTTATTATTTAGTCGAGGCTAATCATGTTTCATGATATTAACTTCTTCATGCATTTCGTTAATTATTTTCTGCATGATATTGAGCTTCTTTGTATTTTTGTAATCATTCCTGATACTTAATTTTCGTATTTTCTTTAATAATCAGTTCAATCACGGTTATACTTTTCCATGCCCAAGTAACCTATACTGGACGACTGGACTAGATAACGGGTCGTTGGCACTGGACACCGCGGTGCCTCGGGCCGTCATACCATGGGACGCAGAACGTCAACCATGTATGCGATCGATGGCTAAAAAGCCATGATATCACATAATCGGGCATAAAAGCCATGAATACGAGCATAAAAGCCATGAATACGGGCATAAAGCCATGAACACAGGCATAAAGCCTTTCCTTTCGCAGTACTGCTAAAACAATACCCTATTGGCATGCCAAACTATCCAAACCAATCACATTAGGCCTACTAGGGCATTTTGCATTTTTAAGTTTCACAATTTTTGAATTTCAAGTTTTCATGTCATTATTCATTTCATTAGTCAACTAAAATGTTGACTTTTGCATAAACAATAGGTACATTGGTTTTAGTACTCCCAACATACCACATGTTGTATTCAAAACTTGTTGGTTTTGGTCACTTTCTCAAAGTTTAGGTCATTTTGGCAAAATTGCCAATTTTTGGTTTTGGTGATACTATTCACCTCATTGGTCAACAAAAATGTTGACTTTTGTATAGAAAATATGTACATTGACTTTGGCACTTCAAACATACCACATTTTTCATTTAAAACTTGTTGGCATTAAGCATTAATACCATTTCTAAGCTTAAACCAAGAGAAGCAAAATTTTCAATTTTGCTAACTCAACTTTACTATTCCATTGGGCACTATTGCAGTAGGAATTTGAGGAAATGGTAAACATGAAAGTTGTTCCTTATTTTGTCTAGTTGAATTTCCTTTTTTGAATCACTCCATTTGGAGTTTTGTATCTCAAGTTATGGCCAAAATAAGTTTACTGTTCACGTGCACTGTTCCTGCTGAAATTTTGGGTTTTGGCAGATTTTGGTCCAACTTTGGTCAGTAATTTGATCAAGTTAAGTTCATAATTTGGTCTAACTTTCTTCATATGAAATGTTCTACTATGCCTTAGGTTTCCATCGGTTCAAGAATCGCCTAAATCCGAGTTTTCTAGAGAGAGTTATAGTCCTCCAAACATTGCTGCTCAAATGAAAATTCTGGAAATCTCAGTACAGTAAACTTCACTTTGCTCAATGATTTGATTAGGTTCTGGTCATAATTTGGGGTAGGTTTCTTCATGAAAGTTGTTTGTATATGTCTTAACTTGTTGCTGTAAACATTTCAGGTCAATTGACCAAATCTACAGTGAGTTATGGCCAAATGAACAGTTACTATTCATTTGGTCATTTCTGCAGGTGCTGTTGCAGGGGATCCGGATTGGGGCCAAGTTTTGGTCCTCTTGCTTTGGTCTTTTAGGCATGGTTTCTTCATCAAAAATGTGTCATTATAAGCCTAGTTTTATGTCCAATTGGCCAAACACCAATTGGACCAACACAGCCCAAGTTATGGCTGTGTAATTGGACTGAATTTTCAGTCCCTCTGCTGTTGTCCTAGGGCAGCCTACATCTTCACTTTGCAATCCTATTTTTCAGTCCAATTCATGGTCAACATACCTAAAATGGTCACTAATTGACCACTAAAATGTCCATTACTCAATTCAAATGCCAAGTCCAATTTTCACCCTTAAAACCCTAATTTATCATTGTAATTCACCCATACACCTTAGTTACACACTTCCATTCATTAGATATGTGTTTATACACTTTAAACATAAGCTCTAATTCATTCTAAGTCCATCATCAACACTCAATCCTATTCCTTCCTTAGGGCAGCTGAAATCCATGGTATGTATACACATGAATTTAGTCCATTTAACTTACAATTTCATACTAAATTCAAGTCCTTAACATGGAAATAAAGGAATATTAGCATAAGTAAACACTAACCTCACTTTAACCTCTTGTAGGGCAGATTTCTCCAAGTTAAATCTTCATTTTCTTGTACTCTCTTGGCTGCCAAACACTTCCTCTAGGTCCAAGGATTCATTTTAGTGTTGGGGTCTTGAGGAAATATGGTGAGGAAGCATGAGAAATGAAGCTTTTGTTTGAAAATCAATGGAGGGAGAAGAGGGAGAGATTCACGTTTTGGCTGAAGAAGAAGAAGGAAACAACAGAATTTTGAGTCCATTTGTCTCTTTTAATTGTTTAAAAAAAGACTTATTGAATGGTGATTGGTGGAGGGTATGTAAATGACATCATGTGATGTCATTATCCCTAATTTCCTTCATTTTTCTTTTCTTTTCTTTTCTACCACATTTCAATTTAATTTTTAGCAATATTTCTTCATATTTTATGTCATATTAATTATTTACTTAACTGGACAAGTCGGCCAAAAATCACCTCTGAAGGCGAAATGACCAAAATGCCCTCCGTTTGGCTTAACGGGTCAAAATTGTCTGTACCGATTGAAAACTTTTTCTAAATATTTTCTTGGCATTCTAATGCCATAGGAACCTCAATGACCCTTCTCTGGAGTCCCAAAAATTATTTTATAATTTTTCTCCCGGGTCTAGGGCTCCTCGTTGCGAGAACCGCAACTTACCTCTGGTTACCCATCGCTTGGGCACCTAGCTTTTTGACTTAATCAGATTTTTTATTTCTAAAATTTTTACTAAATTTTTCTCATTAATATTTGAGTTAATTATGATCCCTGACTTTAGTTTAAATATTTTTCCGGACGTTCTAGCTGTCCGGACCAACACCGGTCACCGGAACAGTAGAATGTACGGAGTTGCTACCGGGAGGATGTTACAACTCTTCCCCTCTTATAAAAATTTCGTCCTCGAAATTTACCTGACATAAGCAAACGACGAACTGCTACCTCTTTACTTCTACACCTTTCCGTGTTATCATACTTTACTTTCTCCTTAGTCTCAATCCTATCATTAAACAGTTCTGTACTCATCCTTTTTTATCTTAAATACAGTCTCCTTCTCATCTCCATTCACTATCTGATTATCTCTTCACTTTCTTATTCCATACCTTAACCTAAAATAAACGGGAAATACAGATCTGCAATAGTGTCACCTCGACTCTTATGAATGCAATGCATGATATGCAATCTATCTAGGTCCAGAAACGCCTAAACCGCGCTCTGATACCACTAAGTGTGACACCCCTTACCCGACTACAGTGTAGCCGAGCAAGTTATGCCACTCAGTATGCCGGAGCACTCTATTTTATCTTAATTCATTTTTATCTTAGTTTTGAAAATAACTTGTGAAATATAATTTATTTAAGCCATTTATCGAAATTATAATTTATTTGAGGTTCCGAGAATTTTATAGAAAATCCGGCAGAATACCGGCTAAAAATGGAGAAAACAGTTCTTCGGAACCTGTGAAAAACACTTCCTATGATCATATTCAATCATCTCATCACTCTCAAACTTCAATATCAAAATCTCAACATTTTTCACCATTCATTTCTCAATCATTCATCTCATGTGATAATCATGTACAAGTCACAGTTATGTATTCACTTTTCCTTTCACAAACACAATTTTCTTAACAATTCCTCTATTTGTCATTCATTCATTTCACATCATCATTAGACTCAAATCATAAATAAATTCTCACATGTGATTTATAATCACAATTTACAAGTACTTACATTAATACAAAATTATATTACATTTGTTTCAAATACACATGATAAAATAAGAGTTTAATTACAAAATTTACAAAAATCTCAAAATACAAAATGGAACCTAGTGTCCTACCAATGCACTGTGGATTGTGAGGTGACACGGACACTATGCAGAACTGTGAACGGCCTTACCCAATCTATGGTCTACTGGGCCCTCTGTCCAAATCTTCAGTACCTACGCGTTGCAAAAGCGACGCGCTAAGCATAAAGCTTAGTGGTGCCAATAATACAAGAAAATATAATATGCAAATAAAAATAATAATTTCCTTGCTATTGTGTTCATAAGAAATGAATACTTACTAACTTATTATTTAGTCGAGGCTAATCATGTTTCATGATATTAACTTCTTTATGCATTTCGTTAATTATTTTCTTCATGATATTGAGCTTCTTTGTATTTTTGTAATCATTCCTGATACTTAATTTTCGTATTTTCTTTAATAATCAGTTCAATCACAGTTATACTTTTCCATGCCCAAGTAACCTATCTTCGACGATCGGATCGATAACGGGTCGTTGGCACTGGACACCGCGGTGCCTCGGGCCGTCATAACATGGGACGCAGAACGTCAACCACGTATGCAGTCAGTATGGCTAAAAAGCCATGATATCACATAATCGGGCATAAAAGCCATGAATACGGGCATAAAAGCCATGAATACGGGCATAAAAGTCATGAATACGGGCATAAAGCCATGAACACAGGCATAAAGCCTTTCCTTTTGCAGTACTGCTAAAACAAAATCCTATTGGCATGCCAAACTATCCAAACCAATCACATTAGGCCTACTAGGGCATTTTGCATTTTTAAGTTTCACAATTTTTGAATTTCAAGTTTTCATGTCACTATTCATTTCATTAGTAAACTAAAATGTTGACTTTTGCATAAACAATAGGTACATTGGTTTTAGTACTCCCAACATACCACATGTTGTATTCAAAACTTGTTGGTTTTGGTCACTTTCTCAAAGTTTAGGTCATTTTGATAAAATTGCCAATTTTTTGTTTTGGTGACACTATTCACCTCATTGGTCAACAAAAATGTTGACTTTTGTATAGAAAATATGTACATTGACTTTGGCACTTCAAACATACCACATTTTTCATTTAAAACTTGTTGGCATTAAGCATTAATACCATTTCTAAGCTTAAACCAAGAGAAGCAAAATTTTCAATTTTGCTAACTCAACTTTACTATTCCATTGGGCACTATTGCAGTAGGAATTTGAGGAAATGGTAAACATGAAAGTTGTTCCTTATTTTGTCTAGTTGAATTTCCTTTTTTGAATCACTCCATTTGGAGTTTTGTAGCTCAAGTTATGGCCAAAATAAGTTTACTGTTCACGTGCACTGTTCCTGCTGAAATTTTGGGTTTTGGCAGATTTTAGTCCAACTTTGGTCAGTAATTTGATCAAGTTAAGTTCATAATTTGGTCTAACTTTCTTCATATGAAATGTTCTGCTATGCCTTAGGTTTCCATCGGTTCAAGAATCGCCTAAATCCGAGTTTTCTAGAGAGAGTTATAGTCCTCCAAACATTGCTGCTCAAATGAAAATTCTGGAAATCTCAGTACAGTAAACTTCACTTTGCTCAATGATTTGATTAGGTTCTGGTCATAATTTGGGGTAGGTTTCTTCATGAAAATTGTTTTTCTATGTCTTAACTTGTTGCTGTAAAAATTTCAGGTCAATTGACCAAATCTACAGTGAGTTATGGCCAAATGAACAGTTACTGTTCATTTGGTCATTTCTGCAGGTGCTGTTGCAGGGGATCCGGATTGGGGCCAAGTTTTGGTCCTCTTGCTTTGGTCTTTTGGGCATGGTTTCTTCAGCAAAAATGTGTCATTATAAGCCTAGTTTTATTTCCAATTGGCCAAACACCAATTGGACCAACACAGCCCAAGTTATGGCTGTGTAATTTGACTGAATTTTCAGTCCCTCTGCTGTTGTCCTAGGGCAGCCTACATCTTCACTTTGCAATCCTATTTTTCAGTCCAATTCATGGTCAACATACCTAAAATGGTCACTAATTGACCACTAAAATTTCCATTACTCAATTCAAATGCCAAGTCCAATTTTCACCCTTAAAACCCTAATTTCTCATTGTAATTCACCCATACACCTTAGTTACACACTTCCATTCATTAGATATGTGTTTATACACTTTAAACATAAGCTCTAATTCATTCTAAGTCCATCATCAACACTCAATCCTATTCCTTCCTTAGGGCAGCTGAAATCCATGGTATGTATACACATGAATTTAGTCCATTTAACTTACAATTTCATACTAAATTCAAGTCCTTAACATGGAAATAAAGGAATATTAGCATAAGTAAACACTAACCTCACTTTAACCTCTTGTAGGGCAGATTTCTCCAAGTTAAATCTTCATTTTCTTGTACTCTCTTGGCTGCCAAACACTTCCTCTAGGTCCAAGGATTCATTTTAGTGTTGGGGTCTTGAGGAAATATGGTGAGGAAGCATGAGAAATGAAGCTTTTGTTTGAAAATCAATGGAGGGAGAAGAGGAGAGATTCACGTTTGGCTGAAGAAGAAGAAGGAAACAACAGAATTTTGAGTCCATTTGTCTCTTTTAATTGTTTAAAAAAAGACTTATTGAATGGTGATTGGTGGAGGGTATGTAAATGACATCATGTGATGTCATTATCCCTAATTTCCTTCATTTTTCTTTTCTTTTCTTTTCTACCACATTTCAATTTAATTTTTAGCAATATTTCTTCATATTTTATGTCATATTAATTATTTACTTAACTGGACAAGTCGGCTAAAAATCACCTCTGAAGGCGAAATGACCAAAATGCCCTCCGTTTGGCTTAACGGGTCAAAATTGTCTGTACCGATTGAAAAATTTTTCTAAATATTTTCTTGGCATTCTAATGCCATAGGAACCTCAATGACCCTTCTCTGGAGTCCCAAAAATTATTTTATAATTTTTTCCCTGTCTAGGGCTCCTCGTTGCAGAACCGCAACTTACCTCACAGTTACCCATCGCTTGGGCACCGCTCTTTTGACTTAATCAGATTTTTATTTCTAAAATTTTTACTAAATTTTTCTCATTAATATTTGAGTTAATTATGGTCCCCGACTTTAGTTTAAATATTTTTCCTGACGTTCTAGCCGTCAGACCAACACCGGTCACGGAATAAAGAGAATGTACTGAGTTGCTACAGGAGGATGTTACAACTCTTCCTCTTATAAAAATTTCGTCCTCGAAATTTACATGACATAAGCAAACGACGAACTGCTACCTCTTTACTTCTACACCTTTCCGTGTTATCATACTTTACTTTCTCCTTAGTCTCAATCCTATCATTAAACAGTTCTGTACTCATCCTTTTTTATCTTAAATACAGTCTCCTTCTCATCTCCATTCGCTATCTGATTATCTCTTCACTTTCTTATTCCATACCTTACCCTAAAATAAACGGGAAATACAGATCTGCAATAGTGTCACCTCGACTCTTATGAATGCAATGCATGATATGCAATCTATCTAGGTCCAGAAACGCCTAAACCGCGCTCGATACCACTAAGTGTGACACTTACCCGACTACAGCAGCCGAGCAAGTTATGCCACTCAGTATGCCGGAGCACTCTATTTTATCTTAATTCATTTTTATCATAGTTTTGAAAATAACTTGTGAAATATAATTTATTTAAGCCATTTATCGAATACCGGCTAAAAATGGAGAAAACAGTTCTTCGGAACCTGTGAAAAACACTTCCTATGATCATATTCAATCATCTCATCACTCTCAAACTTCAATATCAAAATCTCAACATTTTTCACCATTCATTTCTCAATCATTCATCTCATGTGATAATCATGTACAAGTCACAGTTATGTATTCACTTTTCCTTTCACAAACACAATTTTCTTAACAATTCCTCTATTTGTCATTCATTCATTTCACATCATCATTAGACTCAAATCATAAATAAATTCTCACATGTGATTTATAATCACAATTTACAAGTACTTACATTAATACAAAATTATATTACATTTGTTTCAAATACACATGATAAAATAAGAGTTTAATTACAAAATTTACAAAAATCTCAAAATACAAAATGGAACCTAGTGTCCTACCAATGCACTGTGGATTGTGAGGTGACACGGACACTATGCAGAACTGTGAACGGCCTTACCCAATCTATGGTCTACTGGGCCCTCTGTCCAAATCTTTCGCACTACGCTGCGTAAAGCGACGCGCTAAGCATAAAGCTTAGTGGTGCCAATAATACAAGAAAATATAATATGCAAATAAAAATAATAATTTCCTTGCTATTGTGTTCATAAGAAATGAATAATTACTAACTTATTATTTAGTCGAGGCTAATCATGTTTCATGATATTAACTTCTTTATGCATTTCGTTAATTATTTTCTTCATGATATTGAGCTTCTTTGTATTTTTGTAATCATTCCTGATACTTAATTTTCGTATTTTCTTTAATAATCAGTTCAATCACAGTTATACTTTTCCATGCCCAAGTAACCTATACCTGGACGATCGATCGATAACGGTCGTTGGCACCGACACCGCGTGCCTCGGGCCGTCATAACATGGGACGCAGAACGCCAACCACGTATGCGATCGATGGCTAAAAAGCCATGATATCACATAATCGGGCATAAAAGCCATGAATACGAGCATAAAAGCCATGAATACGGGCATAAAGCCATGAACACAGGCATAAAGCCTTTCCTTTCGCAGTACTGCTAAAACAAAATCCTATTGGCATGCCAAACTATCCAAACCAATCACATTAGGCCTACTAGGGCATTTTGCATTTTTAAGTTTCACAATTTTTGAATTTCAAGTTTTCATGTCACTATTCATTTCATTAGTCAACTAAAATGTTGACTTTTGCATAAACAATAGGTACATTGGTTTTAGTACTCCCAACATACCACATGTTGTATTCAAAACTTGTTGGTTTTGGTCACTTTCTCAAAGTTTAGGTCATTTTGGTAAAATTGCCAATTTTTTGTTTTGGTGATACTATTCACCTCATTGGTCAACAAAAATGTTGACTTTTGTATAGAAAATATGTACATTGACTTTGGCACTTCAAACATACCACATTTTTCATTTAAAACTTGTTGGCATTAAGCATTAATACCATTTCTAAGCTTAAACCAAGAGAAGCAAAATTTTCAATTTTGCTAACTCAACTTTACTATTCCATTGGGCACTATTGCAGGAGGAATTTGAGGAAATGGTAAACATGAAAGTTGTTCCTTATTTTGTCTAGTTGAATTTCCTTTTTTGAATCACTCCATTTGGAGTTTTGTATCTCAAGTTATGGCCAAAATAAGTTTACTGTTCACGTGCACTGTTCCTGCTGAAATTTTGGGTTTTGGCAGATTTTGGTCCAACTTTGGTCAGTAATTTGATTAAGTTAAGTTCATAATTTGGTCTAACTTTCTTCATATGAAATGTTCTACTATGCCTTAGGTTTCCATCGGTTCAAGAATCGCCTAAATCCGAGTTTTCTAGAGAGAGTTATAGTCCTCCAAACATTGCTGCTCAAATGAAAATTCTGGAAATCTCAGTACAGTAAACTTCACTTTGCTCAATGATTTGATTAGGTTCTGGTCATAATTTGGGGTAGGTTTCTTCATGAAAATTGTTTTTCTATGTCTTAACTTGTTTTTGTAAAAATTTGAGGTCAATTGACCAAATCTACAGTGAGTTATGGCCAAATGAACAGTTACTGTTCATTTGGTCATTTCTGCAGGTGCTGTTGCAGGGGATCCGGATTGGGGCCAAGTTTTGGTCCTCTTGCTTTGGTCTTTTGGGCATGGTTTCTTCAGCAAAAATGTGTCATTATAAGCCTAGTTTTATGTCCAATTGGCCAAACACCAATTGGACCAACACAGCCCAAGTTATGGCTGTGTAATTTGACTGAATTTTCAGTCCCTCTGCTGTTGTCCTAGGGCAGCCTACATCTTCACTTTGCAATCCTATTTTTCAGTCCAATTCATGGTCAACATACCTAAAATGGTCACTAATTGACCACTAAAATGTCCATTACTCAATTCAAATGCCAAGTCCAATTTTCACCCTTAAAACCCTAATTTCTCATTGTAATTCACCCATACACCTTAGTTACACACTTCCATTCATTAGATATGTGTTTATACACTTTAAACATAAGCTCTAATTCATTCTAAGTCCATCATCAACACTCAATCCTATTCCTTCCTTAGGGCAGCTGAAATCCATGGTATGTATACACATGAATTTAGTCCATTTAACTTACAATTTCATACTAAATTCAAGTCCTTAACATGGAAATAAAGGAATATTAGCATAAGTAAACACTAACCTCACTTTAACCTCTTGTAGGGCAGATTTCTCCAAGTTAAATCTTCATTTTCTTGTACTCTCTTGGCTGCCAAACACTTCCTCTAGGTCCAAGGATTCATTTTAGTGTTGGGGTCTTGAGGAAATATGGTGAGGAAGCATGAGAAATGAAGCTTTTGTTTGAAAATCAATGGAGGGAGAAGAGGGAGAGATTCACGTTTTGGCTGAAGAAGAAGAAGGAAACAACAGAATTTTGAGTCCATTTGTCTCTTTTAATTGTTTAAAAAAAGACTTATTGAATGGTGATTGGTGGAGGGTATGTAAATGACATCATGTGATGTCATTATCCCTAATTTCCTTCATTTTTCTTTTCTTTTCTTTTCTACCACATTTCAATTTAATTTTTAGCA
This sequence comes from Hevea brasiliensis, assembly GCF_030052815.1. Taxonomy (NCBI): domain Eukaryota; kingdom Viridiplantae; phylum Streptophyta; class Magnoliopsida; order Malpighiales; family Euphorbiaceae; genus Hevea; species Hevea brasiliensis. The sequence continues at coordinate 71,782,072 of NC_079501.1, forward strand.
ATATTTCTTCATATTTTATGTCATATTAATTATTTACTTAACTGGACAAGTCGGCTAAAAATCACCTCTGAAGGCGAAATGACCAAAATGCCCTCCGTTTGGCTTAACGGGTCAAAATTGTCTGTACCGATTGAAAAATTTTTCTAAATATTTTCTTGGCATTCTAATGCCATAGGAACCTCAATGACCCTTCTCTGGAGTCCCAAAAATTATTTTATAATTTTTTCCCCGGGTCTAGGGCTCCTCGTTGCGAGAACCGCAACTTACCTCTGGTTACCCATCGCTTGGGCACCGGCTCTTTTGACTTAACTGTATTTTATTTTTAAAATTTTTACTAAATTTTTCTCATTAATATTTGAGTTAATTATGGTCCCTGACTTTAGTTTAAATATTTTTCCGGATGTTCTAGCTGTCCGGACCGACACCGGTCACCGGAACAGTAGAATGTACGGAGTTGCTACCGGGAGGATGTTACATATATGGTTCCAAAAGTTGCCCTAAAAAAAGATAAGAGCCATGGAATGGATGGAAAATGAGGTGTAAAAGTATCCATATCAGCAGAGTTATCCATGTTCTGGGCATTCTGCTTAGGGTACTGCTTACCCTAACTAGTATCTTCAACAATTTTCGGCCTCTACATGCACTGCTTGCTTAAGGTTAAGCAGACACCCTCAGCAAGTCTCGGCAGGTTTAGGATAAAAGGAGTTTTTCTGCTCATGCTTGACTTTCAACTTGACCTGAGTTGCACCTGAAGCGCTGCCGCTTACCCTAAGTAAGATCTCAAGCAGGACCCTAAGCAAATCTCGATAGGTTTTGGGATGAAAGCTTAAATGTATTAGATTTAAGCTGTGCTTTACTTACGGCTTACCCAGGCTTAAGGTTAAGCAATATGACATACCCCGTCTCAAGCAAATTTTGGCCAACTAAATCTTTCAAGGCTTGATTTCTTCAATTTTTCTCCATGCTTAAAGGACTCCAAATTTCTTTAAATGAATTCGTAATGCACTCATTAGTCCTTAATTTGCCACAAAAACCTATCAAAAAAATAACAAAATTACAAAAATCAAATATAAAGTAACTAAAGTTAGCAAATAAGCTAAAATAAAGCTAAAAACATAAAATATACTAAAATATAAGGGCAAAATGGATGCAAAACTATCCTAAAATGCCTATATAAAATGAGTGCAACAATAACATGTGGGAGTGGTTATGGAGGTCAAGTATGCCTTCGGTTTTAGCTGGCCAGTTTGAGAAGGGGTTATCATGGGATGGAGTTTTCATGGCTGAGGTTCAGTTGCGGTAGAGATGTTATTAATTTGCTATGGATGAGACTTAGGTGGTTGAATGATAAGAGAGATGCCTTTTTGTGTGGGATTAGAATTGTGGATAAGTGGTGATTTGGAAAGAATGGTTGGCGTGAGATGAGTGGAAGCATGTGGGGATGAGAATTGAGATGGTGGAGTGATGTAACATCCTCCCGGTAGCAACTCCGTACATTCTACTGTTCCGGTGACCAGTGTCGGTCCGGACAGCTAGAACGTCCGGAAAAATATTTAAATTAAAGTGGGGGACCATAATTAACTCAAATATTAACAAGAAAAATTTAGTAAAAATTTTAGAAATAAAATACAACTAAGTCAAACGAGCCGGTGCCCAAGCGATGGGTAACCAGAGTGAAGTTGCGGTTCTCGCAACGAGGAGCCCTAGACCCGAGGAAAAATTCATAAAATAATTTTTGGGACTCCAGAGAAGGGTCATTGAGGTTCCTATGGCATTATAATGCCAAGAAAATATTTAGAAAAATTTTTCAATCGGTACAGACAATTTTAACCCGTTAAGCCAAACGGAGGGCATTTTGGTCATTTCGCCTTCAGAGACGATTTTTGGCCGACTTGTCCAGTTAAGTAAATAATTAATATGACATAAAATATGAAGAAATATTGATAAAAATTAAATTGAAATGTGGTGCGAAAGAAAAGCAAAGAAAAATCAAAATAATGCAAATAATGACATCACATGATGTCACTCACTTACTCCCAACCAATCACAAGTTAATAAGCTTTATTAAAACACTTAAAAGAGTCAAAGAAGACCAAAAATTCTGGTCATCCTCTTCTTCTTCTTCTTCCTCAAGACGTGAAACCCATCTTCCCCTCTCCCTCCATTGAAGCTCTTGTTTCAAGCTTGATTCCCTTCACTTCCCACCATAAAATCTCTTTTTCTTTTCATTAAAATTTGTCCACTCATCTTGGGAGAGTGTTTGGCAGCCAAGAAGAGGAAAGAAAGTGAAGTTTTGAGTTGGAAAATTCTGCCCTAATCAAGGTTAGTGCCTATTTACACTTAAATCTCTTTCAATTCATGTTAAAGACTTAAAGTGAGTAAGGTTTTGTGAATTAAATGAATGGAATCTATGTATAGGGACCCTATGAATTTCGGCTGCCCTAAATGAGGAACAAAGGTGGAGTGTTTTTGATGGTTTTAATGGACTTAGAATGAATTAGAGATTATGTTTAAGGTGTATGTACACATATATAATGAATGGAAGTGCTTAATTAGGTGTATGTGTGAATTATAAGGGAAAACTAGGGTTTTGAGAAGTGAAAGATTGACTTGGCTTAGGAAATTGTTAGAGAACATTTTAATGGTCAATTAGTGACTATTTTAGGTAAGTTGAGCACAATTTGGACTGAAAAATAGGATTGCAAAGTGAAGATGTAGGCTGCCCTAGGACAGCAGCAGAGGGACTGAAAATTCAGTCCACTTGCACTGTCATAACTTGGGCTGTGTTAGTCCAATTGGTGTTTGGCCAATTGGACATGAAACTAGGCTTATAATGGCATATTTTTGCTGAAGAAACCATGCCCAAAAGACCAAAGCAAGAGGACCAAAACTTGGCCCCAATCCGGACACCCTGCAACAGCCCCTGCAGAATTGACCAAATGAATAGTAACTGTTCATTTGGCCATAACTCACTGTAGATTTGGTCAATTGACCTGAAATTTTTACAGCAACAAGTTAAGACATAGACAAACAACTTTAATGAAGAAACCTACCCCAAATTATGACCAGAACCTAACCCAAATGGCAGTCATAGTTACTGTTCAAACCTGCAACTCTGCAAATTTTCATTTGAGCAGTAATGTTTGGATGGCTATAACTCTCTCTAGAAAACTCGGATTTAGGCGATTCTTGAACCGCTGAAAACCTAAGGCATAGTAGAACATTTCATATGAAGAAAGTTAGACTAAATTATGAACTTAACTTGATCAAATTACTGACCAAAGTTGGACCAAAATCTGCCAAAACCCAAAAGTGCAGCATGAACAGTGCACGTGAACAGTAAACTTATTTTGGCCATAACTTGAGCTACAAAACTCCAAATGGAGTGATTCAAAAAAGGAAATTCAACTAGACAAAATAAGAAACAACTTTCATGTTTACCATTTCCTCAAATTCCTACTGCAATAGTGCCCAATGGAATAGTAAAGTTGAGTTAGCAAAATTGAAAATTTTGCTTCTCTTGGTTTAAGCTTAGAAATGGTATTAATGCTTAATGCCAACAAGTTTTAAATGAAAAATGTGGTATGTTTGAAGTGCCAAAGTCAATGTACATATTTTCTATGCAAAAGTCAATATTTTAGTTGACTAATGAAGTGAATAGTGACATGAAAACTTGAAATAAGCTTGGAAATGGATTTGGTAATTGATTCCAACAAGTTTTAAATGCAAAATGTGGTACATCGGGAGTGTTAAAACCAATGTACCTATTGTCTATGCAAAAGTCAATATTTTTGTTGATCAATGAGGTGAATAGTGACACCAAAACTTGAAATTCAAAATTTGAAATTAGAAATGCATCTAGGGGACTTTAAATTGCAATTGGCAATTAATACTAGTAAATGTAAAACTCAAAATGCGGGATCTTGGTGTAATTAGAATTAATATATCCATTAAGTATAAAAAGGTCAACATTTTGGTTGACTAGTATGGTGAATAGTAATCAAAATGATTAGTGAATTAAGATGAAGACCTAGAACCAATTCTAAGCTTAAATGCTTAGAATTGTATGACAAATATGGACTATGCATCCTAGTCAAAATTGTTAAAAAGAATTTAGGCCATAAATTTGAAATCCATGAAATATTCATGGATTACTTGAAACATGAAAAATAAGTCACCTAATTGATGTGAATAGATAGTTAGAGCACATATGCTCATCACAAATGGAATTCATAAAATATTAGAAACTCAACTTGAAATATAAAATTTGTAATTACATAAGTAGATTCTTGAATGTATAAATGAGAAAGGAAAAATGTTTTGAATACAATGGTACATGTGAACCATTGTTTAGAATTGTGATCAATATGAATAACATAATGAATGGACAAATAAACCGTATTAATGTATGAATGAGACATTAGTTCTCATTATTGTAAAGAGGAGAAGTATTTTGAATACAATGGTATAAAAGGATAATTGATGTGAATTGTGATCATATAAATGATCAAATGAATGTATGAATTATGATTGAAATTTATCATGAAATAATGAAGTCATAAAGCACAATATATTAATATTTTAAAATATTAAATGCCCTAGTATACCTAACAAGATTGGTTTGGATAGTTTGGCATGCCAATAGGGAATTGTTTTAGCAGTACTGCGAAAGGCTTTATGCCTGTATTCATGGCTTTATGCCCGTATTCATGGCTTTTATGCCCGTATTCATGGCTTTTATGCCAATTATGTGATATCATGGCTTTTTAGCCATACTGACTGCATACGTGGTTGACGTTCTGCGTCCCATGGTATGACGGCCCGAGGCACCGCGGTGTCCAGTGCCAACGACCCGTTATCCAGTCCAGTCGTCTAGTATAGGTTACTTGGGCAGTCAATTAAAGTATTATTCAATTCAGGCAGCTAAGTTAAGTTAAGTATAATGAAAATCCAGTACAATTAAATTAAGTATTGAATGAATAAGTAAAAGAGATTAGCAAAAGAAACATAACAAAAATATAAATTGCGAGCAAATGCAGGACTTGAAATACAATACGATAGAATAAATTATATACCTGCTAGTATTACTGAAAAGTTATAAACTAAGCACTTCCAAAGAGGAACAAACTAGTATATAAGATCGTTGATACTAGAAATACCATACCAAATTAAATTGATTCTTGAGTATCTAAATTATCATTTATTTCTTTCTTTACTTGTATATATTATTTCTGGTTATATTATTGCACCACTAAGCAGAAATGCTTAGCGCGATGGAATTGCTTCCTCGCGCAGTCTTGAAGTAAAACCAGTGGTATCGATCGAGATTTTTGGAGTCCAGATCTGCAGAAGTGTCAGAAGAGTTGAAGATTGTCACCTCCTCAGCAATGCATGTAGATAGGGCTCATTTTATACATGTTATGTATATTGTTCATTCCTAGCACATTGTAAATTATTTGTATATCTTGTAAAAAATAAACTCATGTAATTAACCTATGAATTATGGAAGCTATTCAAAGTAAGTATTTTAGTATGTGAATTGAATTTGAGTTATAATGAGATTATACTTGTGAATATTGAGATATTGAAAATCTAATGAGATTTCTGAGAAATCTGGATACTGCATTGAGATACATTATGTTTGAAAATTTTTGAGACTATTAAGTCTGAGAAATTGAATATATATTGAAATTCTCTTTGGCGAGTTGGAAGAAGCTGTTAGTCAAATTACAGTAGACACTTTGTCGGATTATCGTTAAAATTTTTGAAATTTCCAACTTAGTTAGATTTTGATAAAAGTAAAAATAGCCTAAATCTTCAATAAAGTTTTTGAATAAATAAATCAAGGACTATAATGAAATCAGATAAAATAGAGTGCTCCGGCACACTGAGTGGCATAACTTGCTCGGCTACACAGGGGGATGCATATGACTGGTAGAAAACCATTTCTCATAGTTTGGTGGAACCTCCAGTGCTAACCTATGATGATTTTCTTCAGGAGTTCAAAAAAATATATATCCCAGATGCCTATGTGGACCAGAAGCTATAGGAGTTCTTAAGTCTGAAACAGGGAAGTAGATCAGTGGCAAAATATGAAAGGGAGTTTTCCCGCCTAAGCCACTATGCAGGAAGTCTCCTTTCTACCAGCAGAGAAAGATGTAAGAGGTTTGAAACCGGCTTGAAGCCCAGTCTCAAACTACAAGTGGTCAGATTCAAACATAATAACTTCTCTGAGCTCATTTCTCAAGCACTTGAATTAGAAAGAATTGAGTCAGAAGTGACCCCAGAGAAAAAGAAATCAGAGAAGATTGAAAAAGAGAAAGAGGGGAAGTCAGTAGATCAGAGTTCTAGTGGTCCTCCTGGAAAGAGAAAGAACTTTGGGGGACACAACAGGGGTGATAAAAAGTCTAGTAGGGGAAGATTTTTGGGACAGAGACCTCCTCTATCTGGTCAGCAGACTACCAGAAGTTCCTACCCTCCCCGTCAATGTGAAACTTGTGGTAGAAATCATGGTGGGATATGCTACAAGGCCATAGGAGCCTGTTATAACTATGGAGGCACATGACACTTTGTCAAAGACTACACCAGTGCCCTTAGAGTTGGGCCACCTCCTACTACTGCAGAAGGGTCGGTTCAGAATCTTGCCACCAGAGGTTCACAACCACCTAGCAGAGGTAGAGGCAGGGGTAGAGGTAGTCTATCAGGTAGCCAAGGCACAGTAAATCAGTCAGAGCAAGGCAGTGCTTTAGCCAGAGTCTACAAAATGAGACAGAGAGAAGAGTCTGAGACATCTGATATTGTGGCTGGCACCTTCTTAAATTTTAATCAAGATGTGTTTGTGTTATTTGATCCGGGTTCTACCCACTCCTATGTGAGTGCTAGCATCATTGATTGTATTGTTGTTCCGTGTACAAAAATGGACTTTGAGGTGCTAGTAACAAGTCTGCTAGGACAAGAGGTCAAGGTCAATAGAATATATAAGGATTGTCCTTTGGTGATCTAAGGACATACTTTTATATCTGATCTCATTGAAATTCCCTTCAGAGATTATGATATCATCTTGGGCATGGATTGGTTAGCCAGGCATCATGCCATGATTGACTGTAGACTGAAGAAAGTCACTTTTGGTCTCCTTCAGTACAGTGATGTGGTAATACACGGGGAGAGGCAGCTATTGCCATCAAACATCATTTCGGCTGCACTGGCCAGAAAAATTATCAGAAAGGGGTGTGAAGCATACTTAGCACATGTGATAGACACCCAAGTGGGGAGTCCAGCATTGAGGGACATCCCTATAGTATTTGTGTGTTTCCTGATGAATTGCCAGGATTACCTCCAGAAAGAGAGGTGCAGTTTGAGATTAATGTTATGCCTAGTGTGGATCCAATCTCCATAACACCATATAGAATGACACCAGCAGAATTGAAGGAGTTGAAGGTACAGTTGCAAGAACTGCCTGAAAAGGGCTTCATCTTCCCTAGTGTGTCACCTTGGGGAGCACCAGTATTATTTGTTAAGAAGAGAGATGGCACTTTCCGCTTATGTATTGACTACCGGCAGTTGAATAAGATGACAATAAAGAACAGCTATCCATTGCCTTGCATTGATGATCTGTTTGACTAGTTGAAGGGTGTAGCTGTGTTTTCCAAAATTGATTTACGATTTGGTTATTATCAGTTGAAAGTGCAAGAGCAGAGTATTCCAAAAATTGCTTTTAGAACTCAATATGACCGCTATGAGTTTCTAGTAATGCCATTCGGGTTAACTAATGCTTTAGCTGCTTTTATGGATCTGATGAACACTCTCTTCAGACCATACCTCGACCAATTTGTGGTGGTGTTTATTGATGATATTTTGATATATTCAAGGAATGCAAAGGAGCATGAAAGACATCTGCAAATTGTACTACAGACCTTAAGGGAGAAACAACTATACGCCAAATTGTCGAAATGTGAATTTTGGCTGAAAACAATCTCTTTCTTGGGACATATTGTGTCAGTTGAAGGGATCAAAGTAGATTCCAGTAAGGTAGAAGCTATCCTTAATTGGAACCCACCCAGGAATATCACAAAAATTCGCGGTTTTCTGGGTTTAGCTGGATACTACCGCCGATTTGTGAAAGGGTTTTCTATGTTGGCTTCTCCACTGACCAAGCTGCTTCGGAAAGATGTGAAATTTCAGTGGACGGATAAATGCCAGCAGAGTTCTGATGAGTTGAAGAGGTGTTTGACTCAAGCTCCAATCCTTACTTTACCTACCCTGGGTAAAGAATACACAGTTTATAGTGTTGCTTCTCACAATGGGTTAGGCTGTGTACTGATGCAAGATTGGAATGTCATTGCTTATGCATCACACCAGCTAAAACTGCACAAGAGGAACTACCCGACACGTGACTTGGAGCTAGTAGCTATTGTTTTTGCTTTGAAGATCTGGAGACATTATTTATATGGGGAGAAGTGTTACATCTACATAGGTCACAAGAGCTTGAAGTACTTGGGCACCCAGAAGGAATTGAACTTGAGACAGAGGAGATGGTTAGAACTGATTAAAGACTATGATTGCTTAATAAACTATCAGCCAGAGAAAGTAAATGTGGTGGCTGATGCCTTAAGTCGCAAGACTATGGCAAGTCTCAAAGTTTCTCCTTTGTCCATAGTAAATGAGTTGAAAGCACAACATGCTAGTTTGGAGATTGATGATGAGGGACAGACAGTAGTTGCAAGGCATGTATAGCCAGTGTTGATTGATCAGATCAAAATAGCTACTCAAAATGATGAAAAATATCAGAAGCTACTGAAAAAAGTCCGACAGGGCAAGAAACTTGAATTCTCTATGAGAGATGATGGTTTATTGCTACATCAGGGCAGAATGTGCGTTCCTAATGATGTGGAATTGAGACAGATCATTATGAAGGAAGCACATGAGTCTCCTTTTGCTATGCACCCTGGTGGAACTAAAATGCACAGAGGGCTAAAAGAGCATTACTAGTGGATGGGCATGAAAAGGGATGTAGCTGATTTTGTCTCCAAATGCCTAACTTATCAACAAGTAAAGGCAGAACATCAAGCACCAGCTGGTTTATTACAGCCATTGCCAATACCAGAGTGAAAATGGGAACGGATAACTATGGATTTTGTGATGGGACTTTCGAGGACACAGAATAGTAATGATGTAGTATTGGTTATAGTTGACAAACTAACCAAGTCTGCTCACTTTCTGATAGTCCGGATGGACTATAGCCTGGAAAGATTGACCAGATTGTACATAAATGAGATTGTAAGATTGCATGGAGTGCCAGTATCGATTATATTAGACAGAGATCCTAGGTTCACTTCTAGATTCTGGGGTAGTCTTCAGAGAGCCCTAGGAACTATATTGAACTTCACCATGGCATTCCACCCACAGACAGATGGCCAGTCTGATATTGTAATTCAGATATTGGAGGATATGCTACGAGCTTGTGTGATTGAGTTTGAAGGTAGTTGGGATACACACTTACCTTTGATTGAGTTTGCTTATAACAACAGCTACCAATCAAGCATTGGGATGCCTCCATATGAAGCTTTGTATGGCAGAAAGTGCAGAACTCCCCTATGTTGGGATGAAGTAGGTGAAAGAAAGATGATTGGGCCAGAAATTATTCAGTAGACAGAGGAAAAGATCAGATTGATTAGAGATCGACTCAAAGCTGAATCAGACTGTCAGAAGTCCTATATTGATCTGAAGAGAAGAGATATTGAATATGCAGTGGGTGATAATGTATTCCTCAAAGTTTCTCCTTGGAAGAGGACTATGAGATTTGGCAGAAAGGGGAAACTGAGTCCTCGTTTCATTGGACCATATGAGAATCTGGAAAGAGTGGGTCCTTTGGCATATCGGTTGGCATTACCTCCAGAGCTAAAAAGGATACACAGTGTCTTCCGTGTGTCCATGTTAAGGAGGTACAGATCTGACCCATCTCATGTTCTATCAGTTAAAGAGATTGAGGTAAATCTAGACCTCTCATATGAGGAAGAATAGGTAGAGATTCTGGCATATGAGGTGAAGCAGCTAAGGAGTAAGCATATACCCCTGGTTAAAGTGCTGTGGAACCATCATTCAGGCCAGGAAGCTACTTGGGAACGTGAAGAGGACATGAGAAGACAGCACCCACAGCTGTTCAGAGACTGAAACTAGGTAAAATTTTGAGATGAAATTTATTTTAAGGGGGGGGGGGGAGAGAATTGTAACACCTCTATATTCGGTAGTGCGTTCTACTGTTCAGGTGACTAGTGTCTATCTGGACAGCTAGAATGCCTGGAATTATACTTAAATATCAATGAGGAGACATGAAATAATGAAATACAATAGAGGAAAATACAAGAAAAACAAAGAAAAAATAATAGCAATGAAATGTAACGAAGTTAAACGAGCCAAAAACCATAGCGATGGGTGACCGCACCAAAAAGTTGAGCGTGGACCGTTTATTAGCCCTGGAGCGCGGGGAACCCTGAGAAATATTTTTCAGACTTAAATAAACATCTATTGAAGTATAAATGACATTGGAAATGTCAAAGAAAAACTAATTAATTAGTATAAAGAAAAATAAAAAATTGAGAAATAGACAAAAATCGGTGTTACCGAAAAATTAGGAATAAAAACAGAATAAGGGCATTATGGTCATTTAACACCACGAGTTGCCTTTTGACTTAAATTTCCATTAAAAATAAATGATATTAAACTTTGAAAATATCATAAAAATTAAAATTATGGTACATTATAGGAATAGTAAAAGAATTAAGGTAAAATGTGTAAATTGTGAAACTTTGATTTATTAAACCTTAAAACTAAGTTAGTGCTTCACTAAGGGGAATTAGTGGACATATAATATAGCACATTTGGGACAAAAAAATCTGTCATCTTCAACCTTTGGAACAACCATCCGAAAACCTCCCAAGAAGTTCCTCCATGGCCGAACTTGAAGGACCTCCATGCAACCATGAATTCCACCTCCATTCCACTTGATTTCTTCATTAAAAGTTATCTATACACCTTGGGCAGCATTTAGGGAGCAAGAAAGAAAGGTTTTGATGAGTTTTTAATGAGCTTCAAATTAAGTAAGTGCTCATTTCCTCTCCCTTTCTTCATTAATGTTTGTCTTGGTGTTGAGATAAGTTGATTTATGGAAGAAATTTTGAGGTTTGATGAATTCTGGGAGGTGTAACTTTCGGCAGCCATGGAAGTTCAAAATGTTTGGCTTGTTTTTACATGTAAATGGTGATTGAGGTGTTGATTTAAGTGCTTATATGTATAGGAGTGATTTACCATATATATAGTTTGAATTGTAAGTTTGAAAAGTTAAAATGGAAGCTTGATGTGTATGTGTTACTTGAGCAGCCTCATGGTGAAGATTGAAAGTGTTTAATTCATGAAAAGTTTTTTAAATTATGGTACTAAAAGTGGCAACATATGTATATGATTTAGTGGTGAATATATATGTAATTTGATGATGGAAGTTATATGTAATGGTTAGGAGTGTTATGTGGATATATTGTTTAGAATTGGATATTGTGAAATGGAAGTGAAAATGGTGCATTGCCAATTGGTTATATTCTGCCCAAAGTTACTATAATGTAAAGTAATGAATGGTTGTGGCATGATACAAATGCATAATTAGGTTTGGGAAGTGAAGTGTAGCTAACTGAATGTGTGATTGGTTGATGCTTCAAAAATGTGTTAAGGGCAGTATGTGTTTTAGGCTATAAATGGAATTGTGTAACTCTAATTAGTTTGAGGCCAATTGGAGGTGAAACTAGGCACAAAATGTGCCAACTTTTATGTTGGAAGTCTACCTAAATTCTGTCCAGAAAGTGACATGAAAATTGACCAAATCTGGATTGAAGACATTGCAAACTTGAAAATTGACCATTTGAACAGTAATCAGTATTTTGGCCATAACTCACTCAAAACAAGCCCAAATGACCTGAAATTTATACCATTGGAAAGTTTAGACATAGGGCTACATCTTTTGTACAGATCACAAAACTCAAAAATGATCATAAGCAAGTCAAAATGCTTGCACAATTTCGGGTATAAAAACTGCCAGAATTAGAAATGACCTAAGTTTGCCAATTTAGTGCAACTTGTCCAGCATTGGTAAAATGACCATAACTTGGTCTAGTAAACTTCAAATGCCCTAAAATTTGTGGCAAAAGTTCAATAAGACATAGACCTATAAGTTTGTAATTCTGACCAGAACCCAAAAATTGAGGGAACTAGGTCATCCGGCTAGCTCAAGACAGCATACCAAAATCTGATACATTGCAATAAATGCAATACACTTAAAAATGAAATTGGTAACATATACCAACACTAAAGGGTTATAAAATGTGATGTATTGGTAACATTAGAATTGACTTGCTTAGAGTGCATCAAAGGTCAACATTATAGTTTAACTAATGAAAGCAATAGTATTAAATAAATTTAATTATTAAACCTTATTGTTAGAAACAATTTAACTGAGTACTGAAACACTTTAAATTGTGTGTTTCAGTTAGGAAAGACTTAGAGAAGGGGAAAGAACCACTGAGTCAGAGCCAAGAGGCTACTCATCAGAGATTTGTGCACAACAGTTATTTCTTTTGAATTTTCAATTGAAATAAATTATGATAATTTATATGTTATTGCTTAAATTGTGAAAAATTTGTTTGAATGGAATTTGATGGATACTTATTGCTTGAAAAATATTGTAAATGGTTTGGAACCATGGCTATCATGTATATTTGATTGAATTCCTCACTAGCTTATCTAGTAGGACGAATTAGCTTTAAATTTCCTCTCTGGCTGAAATATTGAGGTGTATGTCTGTTGAGGACGAATAGGATAAGTACTCATATAATTGTTAGCTGGCTATGTTATTCCTCATTAGCCATTGCCTTTTGGAACAAATTAGACTTTGGAATCATGATTAAGCTATGTGTGTGATTTATTGATATTCATTGAGACATTGTGAAATGGAGTTTAATTCTTTATGACATTCTCTGTCTTTTGAATTTAATTATGATTTTAAGTATCCAAAGTTCATATGATTTATTATTTATGGTTTTAAATTGCATCTTCTTAATGTTGTGCACCATTGAGACATTGGCTCAACGATAGCTTTTTCATTACTATCGCAGGTAGACAGACATACAGAGCAATAGAGTAGGCTGCTTGTGCTACACTTTTGGGATTCTTGCCGGTATATTGAGTGTACCACTTTTTTTTAATTTTTATTGTAATGTATGTGACTGTATGTATATATATTGTACTTGGTCTTGAGCAGTTGTAAACTAAAGTTATAAATTATTCTGGCCTGTAAAAATTTTATAATATATTTCTCTTATCTCAGCTTTTGGAACTACTGGAAATTGATGTTGAATTGAGTTTGACAAATGTTAAGAAAATTGATTTGTGTTGAACCATATTGGAGTTTGGGATTAAACAAATATATTGGAAGTACTTTTTACAGGTTTTTGGAGGACTGTTTTATTCAAAATACAAACGGCACTCTGCCGAAATTTTTACAAAAATTATTAATACTTCAGATTTGTTATTTGGTTTTACTTCAGTAAAAAAAATGTTAACACTTGTTAAAAGTGCTCACCATTGTAAAAAGACATAGAAAATTATTTAAAATCCCTTATAATATATTTAATGGGTTATCAGTGGACGAAGTTTGGTAATTCATTAGGTATACCACGGATCATGTTATGCCTTACGGAGGGGTAAGGTGTGACAGTAACACTATTTGCCTCTAGTGAAATGGAATGGGAAAGTTGCAATGGCATATGGTGGAGGCCAGCTTTACTTTGCTCATGGAACAAAGTTTGTTTCATGGGGATATCCTTGATAAGAAAAGAGTCAGGGAAAAATTCCACAGAAACATTATTATGTTTAATGAAAGCAGAAATAGAAATAAGATTGCGTTGAATAATTGGACAACACATGATATTATTAAGAGAGAAAGAATTATCTTGGACATGAACAAAAGAAGAACTAACATGAGTGATAGGAATAGTATTACTGTTTCCGACAACTATCTCATTAGTTCCGCGATAGGGAGTTTATTAGCAAGATTTCCAGCATCCTTAGTCAAGTGATAGTTGGCTCCAGAATCCATTGTCCAGGTTTGCTGGTGAGGTGAGGGTTGAGCCACGGCAAAATTAGAAGTGGGGAGTGCACTAGGTGATGGCTGATTACGTGGTGATGGGCATTGACGTGCAATGTGCCCATTACCATTGCAATTGTGGCATACAATAACAAAAGATTGCCGAGATTGAGTTGATGTGGAATAAAAGGATTGTCGTCTATGACCTCTGCCAGATTTCCCTCCCCTTTGCAATGTGGACTTGTTAGCATAATTGGATGTAGGCAAGATGGTTGAATCAATAGACAAATTCTCCATTTTCAACCACGCCTCTTCACTAAGTAGAAGTGAATACAGGTCATCGTAGGTGATGGGTGTGTTTTGGTCTTCAATAGCCCTAATAAAAGGGCAGCATGAAGAGTCAAGACTTCCCATGATATCATTCACAAGTGAATCCTTTGTGACACCACTCTGCAACACATTCAATTGGTCTAAAATATTTTTAGCATGTTTCATATATTCATCAACGGAGTCTATTCCCTTTTTAATGTGTTTGAGCTATTTCTTTAGTTGCATATTTTGGGTTCGAGAACCAATGGAAAAGATGGTTTCAAGTTTAAGCCATACATTTCGTGCTGTTGGAATACCGACAATTTGAGGAAGCAAAGTTTCTAAGATTTGTTTCACTGGTTTTACAACCCCGCAAGAGCACGGATCACTAACAAGTAATAAAGTGATTAGTAGAGTATCATTCCCACGAGGACCGTGTTGAGTAACAAACTATAGTGATTTTAATTATCTAGACAATCGAATTGTAGGGAAATAATAATTATATCTAAATTGAAAGAAATAAAATCTAAATAATTAACTAAAATAAAATACCAAAGGACAAAGGCATTCTAAAGCTAGGGCTTCACACTTCAATCGATTATAAAATCAATCTGATTCATTCAATAAATGGGAGATTATTACTTTGATGGAAATTAATCCTAAGTTATCTTAAGTCCTCTCTCAAGGCACTCAAGGTGTATTTTAATTAACATAAACCATACTTTCATGGTGATTAAATTAATTAAAACCTTTAAGATATTTGATTAATTTTGGAACTCCACAAAGGTCATCAGCCTATCTCTAGGTCAGATTTCCTAGGTTCAAAATCCTTATTTTCTAATATTAATCTTCACATTTCAGTCCTTCAATTAATATCTATAATCAATACTAAGTAGATACCAACACATAGTATGTATTAAGATCACAAGAAATTGAATCAAAGAATAAAATACCCCATGTATTAAATAAAATCAAACCAGATCCATAATGAAATTGAGTGCTACAACCTAACCCTAGAATAAAAAACCTACTCACCCATGTTGAGCTTTACAATCAAGTTTATAAAAAGATAAAAAGAAGACATGAGAAGAAAATAGAGTGAAAGAACCCAAAAGGAGAGTTGCAGCCTTGGACTTTTGGAACTTTAGCTGAAAATCCCTTCTAGTAATCTTGCAGATCTTGTTTCTCCCTTGCCTCCCTTGAAGTTGAGGTGCATCCTTTAGTGTAAATCGATTCTTAAATGTTAATTATGCTCTTTGGATGTAAATTCCCTCTTCCCCCTCAATTCCTGACTTGTTCTATTTATATCTGGTGTAAAAAACCTAATTTCAGAGTCCTATAAGCATTAGGAGTCCATCCGAGTCGAGTTGGAGCGAGGAAAAGTCGCATCAGAATTGCTGTCAGGGGACTTTACACAAGTCGTGTAGTGATACATGCCCCGTGTAAATTTCTGCCACTTCATTTTTCACGTTTTCTTCAGTCCAGAGAGTTACACGGGGTCCAGGAAGTTACACGGGGCAAGTTACACAGCCCGTGTAATGTTTTTGGCACTGTATTCTTCACGTTTTGACCTCCAAATCTCTTCCAACCTCGTCTTTGATTCTAGAACAACATAAAAACACCTATAAAATATAAAAATCAATGAATTGAGTTGGATTAATATGTTTTCTAAATTAATAATAATGACACATAAAAATAAACATAAAAGGATACTAAATGCTAACAAAATGCAATGCATGTTAAACTTAAATATCTAGATAATTTGATGTAATCAAATACCCCCAAACTCAAACATTTGCTTGTCCTCAAGTAAATTAAAACTTTATAAAAACTCATTGGGGTACTTAGAAACATAACAGAAAACTTAACTTACACATAATTAGACACTCTTCAACCTTCATGCCAATTCCCACTTTCAAGTCATAGGGACCTCAATAGTTACCCACTAGAACCTCACCCCCTTTATGGTATTTCAACTAACTATTCCTCTATGCAAGGCCATTAATAAGTCACAAATAACTTGTTTTATCATGATAGACTTTAGAAACACTTACTCTCCCAAATTTGCCTCTATTGCGAATAATTGTGATGAAGTGACTCAATTCCAACTCCATAGGCATATCTCAATTTTCTATCTCCACTAATGTAGCATACAATTTTCAAAACATCAAAAGGTCTTTAAAAGGATTGTAATAGGGCTAAAGGGATAATGACTTGGTTGTCAATGAAAGGTTTTTAGGGAATGCAAATATGAGGATAACATGTATGCATAAAATACCAAGTATACTAAGTTTATTCTATTGATTTTGTATGGAGAGGAGGGGCTTTTAGTTTTTTTATAGTGCCAAGCATGCTTCCACAATACTTATCCTGGGACTTCTTCTTCTTTTTTTTTTTTTTCTTCTTTCCCTTTTTTTTTTCTATTTATATCCCTTTTGTCCTCTCCCCCAAACTTATTGCTTTTGTTGGTTTGGAAAGGCAAATTTTTCTTTGATTTCAATTGCACACTTGCACTCTTTCTTGAGTTCCACATCCTCTCTCCAAAATTTTTTTTTTTAATATACTTTTTACTTATGCATTTAGCCTCCTCAAAAGGGTAGGATAGGTGTTTAGTCTAGGGGCTAGGTAAATAATATGGGTAAGTAATAAATTCTAAGGGATAAATATAGGTTTCAAGTTGGCTGCAACATATATATATTTTAATTAAGGAAGGCTAAGGCTTAGAAAGGTTATATCAAAAAATGCCTTAATCATCTCTTCATCAAGCATATACTAGGATTTCGCCTTAACAGGTCAAAGAGATGTTCTAGAGCTGGTGATGCATATTTAGGTTTGCTTGTATTTTAAAAATTTTCTCCTAATTTTAAAAGTTCAATGTGATAAATTAATGGCTATGAAGGGGTTTAACTAGTTTAACTCCACTTAGGTGATTAATTTCTTCACAAACAACATATTGAAGCCTTTTTGCCCATTCAGTTACATTCATTCCTCTTTACCAGAGAGTCCAATCATTAGCTCATCAAGGTTTTAGTTAGAATTCTAAGTTAAAAGCTTTTTGAAAAGGTCCATAATTTTTAAAATTTCTAAAAATTTTCAAAACTTTTCTGGATTTTTGACACACAAATATAATATAGACATAATAAGGTGATGAAATGCGATATATGAATGCAATGCATGAAATGCACCCCCAAACTCAAATTTGACATGGTCCTCAATGTTATCAAGATATCATAAATAGGTCAAGAGCAACATCATAAATGTAATAACAAGGAAAAGCTAATGGTTATAGAATACTTCCCCTTGAAGCATGCCTTCCCTTGAAGATTTATGAGTTTGATCTCCATTGCTCCTCTCAAGTGCTTATTGAACCTACAAAGTGAACAAATATCGAAATCAAGTTTGGGAGGGTGATAAACAAAAGAAAAAAAAATGCAAATATTAAATTTAAAAGTTGGGTTGCCTCCCAAGAAGCTGTAATTTAAGGTTTTTAGCTTGACTCCTTTTAGAATTGCTGATCAAAAAATGGTTTTCGCCCATAGTAGTTGTCATGTAACACCACATATGGGTCTTGATTTGTGGTACCCTCAAGATTGGCAAGATTTGGAACAACATTGCACATAGCACGGACAACACATAGTTTAGAGTTATATGCTTGGGAAAAGGACTGTTTTAGCTTATGGAGGACATATGATGATGTAAGAGGTGTCCATGATAAAAAAGGGTCTTCTGATGGTGTATGTGTAAACATCGCTAATGAGCTCAAGTTGATAGTTTTGTTAATTTCTTCATCTACCACCTTCACCTCTGATCTATCTTCATGTAAGCACTCTTCTAATGACCATCCAACAATAAAGGAGTTGTTTTCTTCAACTTCAGGTACAGTTTCTTCTTCAAGTAACTCCTGCTCTTATGGTAAAACTGGTAAGTCATCTTCAAAGGAATTTTATTCTTCAGGCTCAACTTCTTCTATAGGTTCAAATTCCCATGAAGCTTCTTCATTCTCCCAACTTTGTTCATTTGTTTCCTCCTCATAGAGTGATAGCTCATTGTTCATCATAAGATTGTCAAAATTTTCCAATGGAGCTATCGCCTCTTCAAGTCCCACTCCCTTCTCTAATTGCAGCTCAAATGGTTGATGTGAAATATTATGTTGATAGATGTCTGAAGGGTATTGGTGACTCCAACCCTGCAGTGAAGGATCCCAATGCCAATGGTAATCAAAATCTGCCATGTTATTCAATAAGTAAATGGCATCTTCATGGTTTCTTTGAAGAACATGATCACCGGTAGCCCAAGCTCCATAATCTACCCACTTTATCCAGACCATTGTAGAAATTGAGAGTGAGTTCATATTTGAAAGAAAATGATTGGCAAATTGCTCTACCAATTCATTAAATCTTCTCCAAGCATTGTAAAAAGGTTCATTGTGTTGTTGAATAAAACTTGTGAAGACCTGTTGATGAAACATCTCAATGTACCTCATAAGAAAAACAAGCAAAAATAAAATTAGACAAGAAATAAACTATAAAAGAAATAAGAATGTCTAGAGTAACCAAATCACTAATCGCTCAATATGAAGCACCGGTCCTCGGCAATGGCACCAAAAACTTGTTTCGCTGGTTTTACAACTCCACAAGTGAACGGATTACTAATAAGTAATAAAGTGATGAGTAGAGTATCGTTCCCACGAGGACCGTGTTGAGTACCAAAGTATAGTGATTTTAATTATCTAGACAATCGAATTGTAGAGAAATAATAATTATATCTAAATTGAAAGAAATAAAATCTAAATAATTAACTAAAATAAAATACTAATAGATAAAGGCATTCTAGAGCTAGGGTTTCACACTTCAATCGATTATAAAATTAATCTGATTCATTCAATAAATGGAAGATTATTACTTTGATGGAAATTAATCCTAAGTTATCTTAAGTCTTCTCTCAAGGCACTCAAGGTGTATTTTAATTAATATAAATCCTACTTTCGTGGTGATTAAATTAATTAAAACCCTTTAAGATTGATTAATTTTGGAACTCTACAAAGGTCATCAGTCTATCTCTAGGTCAAATTTTGTAGGTTCAAAATCCTGATTTTCTAATATTAATCTTCACCTTTCAGTCCTTCAATTAGTATCTATAATCAATACTAAGTGGATACCAACACATAGCATGCATTAAGATCACAAGAGATTGAATCAAAAAATAAAATACCCAATGTATTAAATAAAATCAAACCAGATCTATAATGAAATTGAGTGCTACACCCTAACCCTAGAATAAAGAACCTACTCACCCATGGTGAGCTTTACAATCAAGTTTATAAAAAGATAAAGAGAAGACATGAGAAGAAAATAGAGTGAAAGAACCCAAAAGGAGAGTTGCAGCCTTGGACTTTTGGAACTTCAGCTGAAAATCCCTTGCCTCCCTTGCCTAGAATAAAGAACCCAAAAGGAGAGTTCTAGCAATCTTGCAGATCTTGTTTCTCCCTTGCCTCCCTTGAAGTTGAGGTGCATCCTTTAGTGTAAATCGGCTCTTGAATGTTAATTCTGCTCTTTGGATGTAAATTCTTTAGTCCCCCTCAATTCCTGACTTGTTCTATTTATATCTGGTGTAAAAAGTCTAATTTCAGAGTCCTAGAAGTATTAGGAGTCCATCCGGATCGAGTTTGAGAGAAGAAAAGTCGCATCAAAATTGCTATCAGGAGACTTTACATGGGCCATGTAGTGATACACGCCCCGTGTAAATTTCTGCCACTTCATTTTTCACGTTTTCTTCAGCCCAGAGAGTTACATGGGATCCAGGAAGTTACACGGGACAAGTTACACGGCCCGTGTAATATTTTTGGCATTATATTCTTCACGTTTTGACCTCCAAATCTCTTCCAAACTCGTTTTTTATTATAGAACCACATAAAAACACCTAATACAATATAAAAATTAATAAATTGAGTTGGATTAATATGTTTTCTAAAATAATAATGAAGACACAGAAAAATAAACATAAAAGGATACCAAATGCTAACAAAATATAATGCATGTTAAATTTAAATATCTATATAATTTGATGCAATCAAGATTGAGCAGAAGAGCCAACTAAGAATCAATTGGTCCTGCCTGTACCAAACTTCATATTCAGGATTTGGTGTATTGTCATTGAGCTGACGTGCAGGTGGTGATGAGTTTGTAGAAATATAAGAGGTGAGATTGTGACCATTTAGAATAGGCAACAATTGAGCTTTCCACAATACATAATTAGCTGAAGTAAGTTTTATAGGTAAGAATTGATTGACATTCAGCAAGGAGAAGGAATTTAGAGGGGAAGTAGAGGAAGACGTGGCCATTTCAATTATAGGGCTATGAAGCCAATGGGCTCTGATACCATAAAGAAGTACAATATTTTGGAATAGAAACCTACCATTCATGATGGATTGTTGGTACTTATATACAAGAGGTTGTTACAAAGAGTTGGTATAGATTGGTACAAGTAAGGGATAAGCTGTTACATGTGATAAAAGATAATAACAAAGGTGAAAAGAGATAACAATAAATTGTACAGTGTAACAGAAGATATGGTCTATTAGAATCAATTATCCTGTCCGCCAAGGGGCTAAGAAAGTATGATATAGATTACCAATCTCATGTTTAATGCATGCCAGAATAAGAGACTGCCAAGGCGTTAATGGAAGATTAGATATCTAGCGTGAAGACGATGTCCCAAGCCCATTAAAAGAAGCATGTTCAAAGCCTATAAAAGAAGATGTCATTATAGAAGCAACAGAAGTAACAAGTGTCTGATATGACAAAAGCAACAAGAAGTGACCCTGCGTATCAATAGTATGTCCAACACATACTTCATCGATATCATGAAATGCATATATACATGGCCAGCAGTGGCTCGTCCACAAGGAGATGCCTCACGAGTCACTTAAGCATCAAATGGTCACTGATGGGAAATCCTTCTTCCTCACCACAACATTTCTTAAGCGATTTGAAGTCCACGTGTCACGCATCTGGAACTTGCTTATTTACAACCCGTATCATTCGTCAAGGTTTCTAGCTATTAGATCCTCCCCAAGTCGTTTGAAGGATTTCGCAACCTAGTCTGCTTGTGAATCAGGTTCCTCTAGCACGATCATAAAAGAAAAACTTATGCTCAATAGATTCCTTCCTTGTACAGAACTTAGCATCCTCCACAGAAAAGTTTGCCTTCCAGAAATCATTTGTGCGGAGCATCGACCTCTTTCATCATGGTGCTGCACCAGCTTCTCATGGAAGATTTGAACTTCTATATATAATTATATATTTCATTTTATCTGTTTTCTGTAATTGGAGTTTTGTACTTAGCTTAATTCATCATTTTACTTGCCCTTGTTCTGCAACTCCTGTCCTGCCCTGCTATTGGGGTTAGTTTGTTATGTTGCTAGGCCACTCTACTAATGTAATACCTAGGATGATGAATAAAGTCAAGGTGGCTACTGAATGCAATAAATGCGGTATTTTACATATGTTTCGATCATTTCAATTGATTAAAGCGTGCCTGGATAAATTGGAAATGACCCGAAACAGACTCGACTTTTATGAGTCTTTGTTTCAGTAATTTCTTAGAAACAAGTTTTGTGTTAATTTTCATATCTGATTATTCAAACAACATATAGCTCTGAAATATAAACTCAACAATTTGCTAGGAAATTTATAAAATCTTCTGGAAATCTAAATTCAAATAATAAATCATTTACATTTCATGCAATCAAGAATTCATGAATACAGGATCATCTTTAACAGGGGTAGTATGTCTATGTCCTGAAATCCAATATGTATTTACATGAAGAAAACAAATTCCTCGGATCAATGAATTATCTTGATGGCAACAAATTATCCATATCAATCTTTCAAAGCACCCACTTATGAGGACATGTTAAAAAACAATTGACTTAAACACACTTTCCTTTTTCTGATATACCAGAGTTTTAGAATCCTTTCCAGGCATTGAGAGCTTCGTTGAAAACTTCAGCTATCAGATCCCTATCTGCACATTGCATGAAGACACAGAAATCATCTAGAATGTCAAATATCTTACCGAACTTCACAAGATACTGCATGCAGCTCATCTTTAGTTTTGGTAACTGATACAAGGATGCACTTTGTAGCCTCTCCAGTACATTCTTTGTATCTATATCCTCCAAAAGACTCTCATAGCATGCCTCTTTCAAGTCCCCAATATCATATTTATCAGCTGCTTGGAGAAATGCCAGACGGTGGAAAAGAAATTCTTCATGTTGGATGCTTCCATAAATGCAATTGACAAAAGCCTGGCAAGCCTCAATTGACATATCAGAGATATTTATGGTAGACTGCTCCCTCTCTTTTAAGTCATCAGAAAACATGCTTTGGAAAACAGGTGATCTTGCAGCAAGGACTGCACGATGGGCTCCAATGCTTCCATCAGAAGCATTAATTGTAATGTCTGTATGGATGCTTTCTGTCAACATTCGACCAAGGGATGCAAGAGCTGTTGCATTTGATTGCTTTTTTGAAGATCGTTCAGCCCAGATGGAACACGGTTCTCCACCCTGTATATTGAAAAGCAAAATCACATTGGTTAACATAAAGGTAAAGAACACTACTTCTCCACCAGATTTCAACAGGGCGAGTTTCCCAACTGATAAAAAATGATCAACAATTGGTTTTCTACAATGGTAAGCAGAAAGAAAATTTTAGCTCCGATTGATTCAACTTGAAGATAGAAAATTTAATTTTGTTAGGAAACTAGTGCAAAAAAAAGAAAGCATACATGATAAGTATCATATGAATTTTAGATCCTTCTTTTCTGCTAGATTTCAACAGGGCTATTTTCCCGAGTGATGAAAATGATTCACCAGTTGGTTTTCTATAATGGTAAGAAGATAGAAAATTTTAGCTCCAATGGATTCAACTTGGAGACACTTTCTACAAAAGTTTAATTTTGTTAGAAAATTAATGCAACAATAGGAAAGTATACACAATAATTATCATATGAATTTTAGCTTTCACAAAAAGTAACTTTTTTGCTATTTAAGCATTGTTTTTTTATTGTCTAATGAACATTGCTTCTCTCTCTCTCTCTCTCTCTCTCTCTCTGTGTTTCCAAATTAGCAAATGTCAAACAGTGCAGGAAAAAGCAATTTAACCACATAAAGTCACAGGAAACAGGAGCATTGTGATCTGTTGTGTCTGAAGAAAATTATTCTTTTCAATCAGCATAAAGTAACCAAGGTGTAAGCACGTACATCTGGAGATGCTGTCTTCAAATCAAGAAATTCAACATCAATGATGAATTTCCCGGTTAATGGAGCTTCAATTTGCCAAACAAAATCGTCTTTATTCTTGAGCTGCCTGTCTGTTATCTCTGCAGGCATAAACAGAATCACTAAAAATAAAACAGAGAATTGAACATATAATTCAACTTGTCAAGAAATCAAAAACATACAAGGAATCTGAATCAATGATGGATTAATAACCTATAAAAAAAATCTTATGTAATAATCTTTAGTTCTTTCAAATGTAACTTCAATTCCTATAAAACAGGTAGTATCATTTATGTTTTTTGAATAAAAATTTTCTCCAAGAGACATTGGTCAATGCATTTGTCAGTTCTTGCACTTTGTACTGGTTGTTAGATCATAACTTAGGATAAATAATCCTGGGAAAAAGAAGTAAAATAAAGAACTAATTGAGAACGTGCACACACATTACCTGGATGAATCAAGGCCTTGCGATCTCCCACAGAACAAACAACTCGAATAATGAATGATGCTGCTGGGGGATTGTCTCTGGTAAGGTTTGATATCTCTGGATACAATTTAACAAATAATACCCGGTTCCTCTCCACTGACAAATGCCTTCAATCCAAATAAATATGGTAAAATTCAGGTTGTATTAAATTACAGAAAATATTACCACAAAACTTGGGGATATTTGACTTTCTTTGCATTAAAAAGAAAATTTATCAGCATCCAAACAAAGGATCATATGTAGGAATATACGCCCATCCGGTCTCTGTTATAGACCATAACTCACATCCTATCTGGAGTTCCAGTCTCACAATTACTCATTGAAAATCTTAAAAACCCACCTCATAAAATATGCATTTCTAGGATCCCTATATTGAATTCCACTTGCTCATAGCCAAGGCATCAAAATTTCAAATGAAAGAAACAGAACAAATTTGCATACAATTTTTCGGTTTATATTCTGCAAATTTGTTTGATGAAATCAAGAAGATTGGTGGGTAATGCTCATCAACGTCATATACAATACACTCGAATGCATAAAAATCTAATAAATAAATGAAAAAGTTGAAAAACAAGACAAGGAAATGAAAGAAAAGAACCTAACCAATTCCACCTGCCGATCTTGAAAGGATCGGATTTACGGTACGTACAGGAAGCAAGATTGTCTATTCTCCATTGAGCAAGACGCGAAGTGGTTTCAACTTTATAAGCGGAATCACTCATCTTAGCGAAAGCGAGAGCCACAGGGATTTCATGAATGCAATCGAATATCGTTCCTTCTAGCAAATAAGCACTTGCCTTTCCCAGGTTTACTAGTCTCTTTATCTTCACTCCTCATAAACATAAACCCAGAAGCCCAAAAAAAGAGAAAAAAGGGCCCTGAAAGCTCTTCTTCTTCTTCTTCTTCTTCTTCTTCTTCTCAGCTTCTGGTCACTGCACTACCAAATACAGCAGTATTAGCACCAACGCACAAAAGGGTATTATGTTTATCATAAAAATCAATATGGATTAGTTTACATGCTTTCAATGGTTTGGGCCTCGCAGGGGAATTGGTGTTGCTTTACGCCATTGATGGTGAAGTTTGTTCAAGACCAGAGAGAGAGAGAGAGAGAGAGAGAGAGTTTGGGGTGCGTTTGTTGGCACACAGTAAACTTCAGGGGAGGCTGAGAGCAATTATTTATTGGATGCTTATTGGGAATTTTTTTATTTTTATATTTGGTGATTTTGGGAGCACTGAGAGGCAATTCTAAATGCTAACTCCCAGTGCGAAGGAAAAGTATTTTTAAATATTGGCCCATTGAAGCAAACTATCTAATTATTGTATTTTATTTTGCATTCAAAATATTAAATCATTCAATAGCAATTTTTATTGTTTAATTACTATTATTCATAAATTAATGCTTTTATTTTGATAATTATATTAATTTGTATCTAAATTTTAATTTCATCAATTAAATAATCCTTTTATCTAAAAAGAAAAAATGAATTTTCTTATAATTAAATCAAATTTACAATTATAACTTAATCAGCACGCGGTCTTATCTATAGTTGATTAAGTTTCTCTGCATCAGTTATCACCTCCTCTTTCTCAAAGGCTTCTTCCCCTTGTGGAGGAGTAGCCAGCCTTTGGCCGATGAAATCCCTCTTTTTTCAAGTTTTATCTTATATATATATATATATATATATATATATATATATATATATTTTTTTTTTTTTTTGTTTTTTTTTTTTTTTTATAATGTTCGTCTCCATCTTGTATGGTGTTTATTTTTTTTTATTTTATTTTTTTTTAAGTCAGTGTGCAGTTTGTAGACCAATTGTTTTATAGATTTGAACTTCTTCCATTGAAACTTGATAGCGCGGCATGTTCTTTCAATTCAATAAGTGCTTCATATCTTTTGTGTTCATTATATGTAATAAATTCTTAAATAGTCAGACCAAGTATGTAAGACCATAAGAGTCATCCACCCACATTGAAAATCAATCTTTCTTATCACATTCACCTTTTTAATTTAATTATTTAGATAGGATTTTATTTAAGATAGATGAACTCTGTTATACTCTATTGGCTATGATATTTTATTTTATGTCTGGTCTTTAAGAAAGAGGTTACTCTATATGCTATTTGTATTAATTTGAATTTGATTAATGAAATCCTAATTTGTTTGTTTTGAAAAAAAAAATTACAATTCCTCTTTCCCTTTCTCTCTTCCTTTCTTTCTCTCTCTCTCAAATTTACCAACTCATCCAAATGAACAAATACAATTAACAAACAATCAAATTCAACATCAATCCCAAATTAAAAATTAATAATTCAACAAATAAATCATAATATCTTGAATAAAGTTTAAATACAAGAGCACATCTAAAATTTAAAATAGCTTTACAATTCAATTTTATGGGCTGGACTAGTATTATAACTTAGATAAATATAAGATCTTTGAAGTATGTAGTAAGCCTTATGGTTTTCAAAATTCAAACACGACTCAAACATATATAATATAAAATAATAAAACATAAAATAATATATTATGAGGGTTCAGCTGAATCTAGTAACATACGGTAACTATGTGAGTCATGCTAACCTTAAAAATTCATTATGTATGATACATATAAATGTCATAATATAGTTCTCAAAATGTAAATAAAATATAAAATACTAACTAAACAATACAATAACTTGCGGAAAAAAAAAAAGGGAAGTTAGTAAGGGAAAATATTAAACTGGAAGGGATTCTACTTGGCGAGTTTAGATATTAAATACAAATATAATTTTATAACTATCTAGTTCTATTGCAATTCTAAAATAAAAATGAAACAATGACAAACAACGCACAACAATTCTATGAATAATAAAATAATTTGGAGCTATCTATATACACACACTCATGTAACACACACACACACTTGCCAAAGGGAGGCCAGCCTAGCTCTGTAATCCATAACATTAATAAAAACACAATGCATGCTTTGTTACCACAAGATAATGAGGAATCCTAAAGCACTCTGTGCATTTCAATTAACTAATTTAATTTTAGTTTACTAACTTCATTTTAGGAAATAGCTAAAATAATTTTAATTAGCCAAATTCATTTTTAGTTAATTATTTTTCTTTTAAGAATTTTCTTTTAGGAATAACTTTTTGTGTAGGAACTTAATTGTATTTTTAGAAATTAAAAGCTTTTTCATATGAAAAGTGCCTAAAAGCCTATTTTTATTTAATTATGCTGCCTTAAATGAGTCTATAAAATAATTAAATTAGCTAAATTAAATATCTAGATCCACTGAATTTTATTATTTTGGTTATAAATATAAAAGTGAGCTTTAGAGGCAAATTTGACTTACTAAAAAACAGAAGGCCTTTTAATCTTTGTAATTATTAAAAAATGATAATAAATAAATAAATAATAAAAGATAATGAGGGCCTCATGGCCGGCTGCCCATAGGGATGATTATTCCTCATTATTTCCTTTTTAAGATAAATTTTAATGAGTTTTTTTTTTTCTAGTTGGAAAATATTAGGTTAAGGTTATCTTTATTTTTTCTCATAAATACCTTATTAAGTCTAGGGTTTGAAGGAGAAAAAAGTGGCTAAAAACTAAAAGAAAATCTAGGCAAATTTCTTCAAGTGTGGCATATGAGATGGCTATTTACTAGTAGTTCTTCCTTCACCCCACAAAGTGATACAATATTTGCTATACTAGCACACCATCCCACCATAGTTTTCATTTAGTTTTCCAAGTTAATTAATTAGTTAACCACCAAAGTACTTTGTTTTATTTTATTTCTACCATTTCATAGCCTTCCAAGGTCCAAAGGAGACCCCACAATTTCAAGGAAAACAACAAACAAAATGTATGTTTCTCATTGGACACAAATAGCTCTATTGCATGCTTTTATTGCATATATTAATTTTTTGCAATTTTTGACATGTAGATGATACTATTTCTTAATTTAATTATTTCAATAAATTCATTGGATTGTTTTCATATGGAATAACTTTTTGAATCACCTTAAAAGTTTTTTCCTATAATTTTCTATGAATTTTTATTCTATGAATTTTTAATGTTTTAGTTCATGCATGATTGTTTATTTGTGTAACCCAATTTTGTAAAATTTATTTCCACATCTTAAATTGTTTGTTTTGTGTTGTTATTTTCTCTGATATGCCTTTAAGAGGCCTAGATTTGTCTTGTATTTTTAGATTTGTCAAATTATTTATAGATTAATAGGAATAAGTTTTACAAAATTGTTGCTAAAATATGTCCAACTTTTCAGTAACAATGTTTGTTTTATTCTTTTGTAATTAATATTACTTAATAAATGTGATTCTTTTACTATATTTTAATTTGATATATTAGCTAAGATATGGTAAATGATTAGAATTTTCTAAGCAAGTTTGGTATTTTTAGTAAATTTTGTGATTTTGCCATCCAAATTTATCTTTTCTGCATTAAGTTAGAATTTGTGAATTTTTTATGGGTCCTTGTGATATACAAATTAAGGTTTTGTTTTTTCATGTTTTTGTTTCATGTCTCCAATATTTTTTGCATGATTTTTAATGTTGTTTTATTTTGTGAAATAAATTTATTTTTTTAGGCACTTAATTTTGCCATTTTTGACAGAATTATAATTTTATCCTAATTACATTCTAACTTTTTTTTTGTTTTTGCATGAGTTAGGAAACCCTAATAGATTGGAATGTGATAAAAAATTTGGGGTTTTGCTAAGAACAATCTCCTAGCCAAATTCTAGTGGAGGAAGAGAACAAATCCCATTTTATATAAGAATATTACTTTAGTTTAAATTCTAATTTTTTTTAATTTCTATCTTTATTTATTGTGATGCATTTTATTTAATTTATTTTTTTTAATTTTTAGCTATATTCTTTTTATTTAATTATTTTAATTATTTCAATAATTTAATTAATTTAAAATGAGCAAAAAGACTAAATAAAGCACAAAATGCCTCTCCTAAGAAAATAATAGAGTGAGATGGACTCATTTGTGGAACAAACCCAATTCAAAACCCTAGATGAAACTTTAAGGCCTCTTACATGAGATTATTGAACCTAAAAGGCCTTATAATAGTTGTGAAAATTTTATTATGTTGTAATATGGCCATTTTAAATTTTAATTTCTTTTCGCTTCTCTCCTTTCTTTAAATTAGAGTAATTTATGATTTTTTTACTTATGCATATAGAACAATTTAGGTAATTAACTTTTGAACTTAGGATTTATTTGGTAATTTAAAATTAAAATATAGCATGATGGAAAACTAGGAATATCTAACTTAGAAATAATGCATGTTTAGGTTTCCTATAAAGTATAATTAGCTTTGTTAATATTAAGGTTTTAAAACTATCCCACTCATTAAACCGGTAAAAGCAGATGGTTAAAAGTTAAATCGGGCTGAACCAGAATTTAATAGGATACTATTAAATAAATATTATATATATATAATCTCTTAAAAACAAAAATAATGCATTATTACAATAATTAATTCTATATATTTTATACTAAATTTAATGGTGTAATTTTTTATTTTTTTTATTTTTTTGATAAAACAGAACTTCATGGATAAACCAAAGCGAAAAAACATCCATAGACACAAAATGAGCTACAACAATAGCGACTTCTTCCATCTAGATTTGCTCCAAAGTATCTCCTGCCACAAATTGCATCTTTGTCAAAAGCATGGGCCACAGCATTTCCTGAACGACGCACATAGGACCATGAACTCACATCCAACCTTTGCATGAGCTTTAGACAATCTTGTAACACAAAACCAAAACCATTTAAGGGGCATTCATGACTCTAGAAAAGCTACACAACATGTAAATAATATAATTCAACTTGTATCCTTCTAAAACTTAAGTCCATAGCTAATTACAAGCCATAAGAAATAGCCACTGCTTCAGATATTACCAGCGCTCAAGAGCCCTAAATGCACTTTGGATCTTACCTTGGTTGATGAATAACATATTTCTATATATATATATATTTCATGCGCAAAATCAATTGATCTCAGTTAAATAGTTACAATGGAATGCTGTATACCTTTTTGCAAAGTTGCTATAAATTGTTACTTGATTGAAATAATTCTAATTAGTTGTAAAATGCTTATAGCATGTATAGTTACAGACGATTATTAGTTAGCCATCTTAAGCTAGACTTGCACTACTAAGCTATATACTTAGCACGATAGATTTTTACTTCGTGCAGGTACTGAAGCCGAGGGTTCACAAAGAGTAGATCATTAAAATCTGCATCAAATGAGCAGTATTTTGTCCAGAGTTTAATTAAGGTTGGCTTTCTTTACTTGTAAATGATTCTTTTGTATAAGCAATATAAGTTGTATAAATAAATATTTAATAATAAGGATGTATCTAAGTAAATGACATATTATATAAAGTTTGTATTTTGTTTAAATCACATTAAGGTACAATTTTTATGTGACAAGTGTGAAATGTTCATATGAAATTAAGATATAATCCTTATCATAGGTGGTGAAATTATAGGTAATACTCCTAGTTCAGTCGCTATGCTGTCGGATCGGAGATTGTTATATATAGTGCATATAATCTATTGTTATAAATGCATTATATGTATTACGTGTTTAATTTTTAATTATATTAAAATTATATTATGTTTCTAAAAAATTATAAAAAAAATATTTTTATAAAATTGATTTCGGCTTTAATTATTTTTTTATTTGGTATTTAGTATGATTGAGTATAATATAATTCTCAATTCAGTTATTAATAAAAAAAATTAAAACTATATCAATACAATAAAATAAATTCAATCCAATACAGTTTGGTTAAAATAAAAAATTATTAACAAAAATTTAATACTTATTTCTACCATTATTTGACAAATTACATAATTAAAAATAATATTTTTTTAAAAAAATTCATTTTAATTTATCTTTTACTAATTATAAATTTAATTATTGGTATTAGATAATATTTAACATAATAATTTTATTTAAAATATATAATTATTCAAATTTCATAAAATGGAAAAAAATATATTTAATATAAATATAATTTTAGTTTTTTTTTCTTGGAGGATTTTATATATATATATATATATATATATATATATATATATAAAGAAATTGATAACCTTTACACATATATGAAAGTTAAGACTAAAATAATGACTTATATGAGGATGCCATCTAAATTAGTTATGGTATTTATAAAAATGCCATGTGGCATATAAGTTAAAAAAAATTAATTAAATTTTTTTAAAATTTAAAATAATTTTTAAAAAATAACCCACAAATTAAGGAATGTGCACTTACTATTTATGAAATCAAATAGATCCAACTCAATAATAAGAGCATGTATTAATATAAAAATAATTTTTTATTTCTAAAAGTTGTTCATATGTTTTTTAATGAAAAAATTTAACTATTTAATTTTTTTACTTTTAATTTTATTTTTATTTCTTGAATATGAGCATAATATTTAAGATTTATCTTTAAATACATTATTATTATATTTCATACGATGAAAAAGAATTCTTTCTAAAAATATATGGTCTTTTTTAAATATAATTATATTGTAAAAATATATAAATCTTATATTCTTATGAATAAATATTTAAAAGGAAAATAACAAGTAATTATTTAATAAATGGAAATTTAATTTAATTTCGGTAGACATATAATGATTCAAAATTTACAAATTTAAACTATGTTTAACATAATTAATTTAGAATTCTATTATTAATAAAATATTATAATATAATTTTAAAATATAAAATATAAAATAAATATTAAATTATAATATTAAAATAATAAAAAATAAGTCATGCGGTGCTAAGACGATTAGTTTTAATTAAAATCAAATAGAATCAAATTAAATCAAAATCGATATAGAACTAAAACTACCAACTCAAATTCCTGCCTTAGTGAATCAAAATTATTAATTTCAGGCCAATTTTGAACCGAAACTTTCCCATGGCCGGCCCTAACCAAAACTATGAATCTTTTCAAGATATACAGCGTATTGCCTATATATTAAATTATGATTATCTGAAGAATCATCTAATAATTAATAAATCTCCTATAATGGCGTGATTGTTATACATATAAGAATCATTTAATTTAATCAAATGTTCATGGAAGGAATCAAATTTGATATCGAAATATATATATATGAAAGTATTTATTATTAAATTAAAGAAATTCGAGCTTTTATTCAAATAAATAGATGCATCGAACATCAGACTTGCAGGTGCTATAGAGATGCCAAGATTAATTCCCAATTTCTATAGATTTAGACAAAAGCATCTCTATATCGTCAACAATGCTAACATACTTAGCTCTATTTTCCTTTTTCACATACTCTTCAGCATTTCTTTGGCTGTACTCGCTTAACCCCACTCCCCTTCTCTTCTCCCATAGCCTCTCGCTGAAATTCCTATGCGCATAGTACGCTTCTGCCTCCAATAAAACGATGCCGTTTCCTTCTCCGTCGTTTTCTTTTTTTGTCACCTGAATCGGAAGCCTCTCGTAGTGTCCATCATTCGTACCCTCCAATTCGTCAAGTCGGGCCAATCCCCTAATTGACACGCAGTAGAGTTCGCCATTGACAAGGTGGCCGGCGCCGGGGAGGTTAATTAGGTACGGGATCCCGTAAGGACCAATAACGAGAGGATATGGTTGGTGAGTGATGCAGGTGCCGAGATAGGCAGCGTCATTCTGGAGGATTAGGTCTTGAATAAGAGTGTAGTTGGGGAAATCCCGTTTGAGAGTTCCGTATGTGAAAATTAAGGCTTGTTTGGTATGGGTGTCAGCCATGGCTAGCTTGGGAGAGAAAGGGAGAGAGAGATAGAGAGAGAGTAGAACTTCGAAGAGACGTTCTAGGGGACGTTCTCAGATTTCTTTACTCAGTCTCGGGCTGGGAAATGGGAACAACAGCCTGTGGCCCATGGCTTGAAGATTAGCCCGTGAAGGGATTATTGATGGGTTAATAATTTAATTATTAATTCATTCAAAATTAATTAAAAATATATAAATTAATTACAAAATAAATATAATGACTATTAATATATATAAATTTAATTATTTACGCTTTAATTATTTAAAATTAAATTTTTAATATTTATTAATTTATATAAATTTTTCATAAAGCTATTTAGCTATAAATATTATTAAATTTTTAATTTACGAATAATACCATTAATTTTTTTTTTTTACAAATGAGTAATCATCTTTTTAATATTTATAAAATTTTAGTTTTAGTATATATATATATTGTTATATATATATATATATTGTTAGATATTATATTTGTTTGTTGAAATTTTATAAAGAAAATAAATGGTAAATATATATGGTGAATAATATTTTATAAAGTAACTTGGAATAAAATTTCAACGCTGTTTTGGTGTAAATAGAGAAGATGTTCTACTCTCAAGTACAACAAACCACTCGAGACTTTCTATGGTATTATACTCTAATATAAAATTTAACAGACCTTTTAATCCTTAAAAACAATGAAGGAAAAAGAAATGAAAAAATAATTAAAGATGTATAATTTTGTCATAAATGGTGGAAGAGCCAATAAGAATAAGAAAAATAGTGAATGAATAAAATGGCAAGTGGTCTTACCTATTCTATGTTCCTAGCGTCTTTCCTATGGGTTATGCCGTTTCATTTGCATCTATTTAAAATCATCATTTGTAATCATAGAATTATATCATTTTTTGTAATTTAATGATATTTTTTTTTTTAGTAGGATTGAGAGAATGAAGACTCGAACTTGAATCTACCAGGTGAGTGATATACCTTTAGTCACTAAACTAAATTAGACTGGGCTATTATATTTAGTACAATATGATATAATGTAATATAATCAACTATGTAATATAATTAAAGTTATAATTTAAGTGGCGACAATGATTAAATGGTGGTTGTAATGTTGGTGACGGTGATGACAGCGCTAAGATAGTGGTAAAAGGGTGGAGGTGGCGATAAGTGATGGTGGTGGAGGCGATAGACAAATGATGGTGGGGTAGTAATGGTGTTCGTGGCAACAACGGTAATTAAGTGATAATAGTGGCAAAGTCATGTTAGTAATCAAATAATGGTGACAGTAGCAAAGATGATCGAGTAGTAATAGCAATAGTACTCTGATAGTATTGACAATAAATAAAAAAAAATAAAAAAAATAATTATAATTACATATATTTTTATATATAATAATGATTATATTAATTAAAGTATAATCGATTATATTGTATAATTGTCATTCATTAAATTAAATTAAATTTTTATGTTACTGAATAAAGTAATTAAATATATAAGATAATCCTAATTATATTATACTTTTAACGACGTTGTACTAAATTTAAAAATAATAATAATAATAATTTTTAAGAGAAATTTATTTATTCAATACTAGACTCAAACTTATATGTTTGTTAAGTTAGAGATTTTTTAATTGAATAAATAGCTATATATTTACTGAATGACTATTAATATATTTTATTCAATAATAAAAGTAGATTCTTGAGATATATATATATATATATATATATATATATATATATATATATATATATATATATATATATATATATATATATCCGTTTCATAAGAAATTTTTATATTAATTAAAAAAATAATATTAAAATAATTAATTTAGAATTGTGATTTTTTTAATAAATTTTGTTAATGAAAATTTATAGATCACAAAATTCGAAAGCAAACCAAAAAATAAATTTACAAAATTAAAATAAAAAATAATATTCATATAAAAACCATTAAAAAAAAACTCTAAACATGATATCAATGAAGCATTACAATTAAAAATGTTATATTAAATTTTTTTATAAATAATAATACCCATAAAAATATAGAAAAATATAACAACAGTAAATAATATTTTTTAAAAAAAAAATCACTATGTAAAAAAAGGCGATACAAAGAAATAAAATATATATCTTAACAACAAACCAACCTCGACATTATGATAACAATATTAGATGAGAAGTTTTGAGGGTAAAGCAATAAATAAACCTACAAAAATAAAATGTTACATCACATTAAAGTCAAAAAATAATAATATTAAAAAATAGTTAAAAATATTGCATAACATATCATAAAAAAAACTAAAAATAATATAAAATGAGTATGAACAACGCAAAAAAATATTTATAAAAGAAAATAATTTTTTCAATATTTTAACCAAATCCATCCCATTTCATAGTTTTCACCTAGTTGTTGTTTTATAAAGATAATAAATTTGATCACAGTTATCATGTTTTCATTTGCTTAAATAAAATTGCCACCTATAAAAATAAAAAAATATTATATATAATAAAAAATTTCTTATTTTGTACTATTCAACTTTTACAATTAGTTATTTTAATTGTAAATTGCTTACATTTGTATTATCTCATAATATAATTAAACATATAATTTAAGTAAAAATATATAGTCAATTTAAAAAAAAAAAAACAAAATTACAACTTAAACAAAACACAACAAAAGAAAACAACAAATTTAAATTAAAAAAAATAAAGCTAATCTAATTTCAACAACGAAATCAAAAATTAAACACATAAACAATACTATAATTTAAACAAAATTCAAAAATAAAAAACTTTATTATTTCAATAAATTAAGAAAATAAATATAAAAACAAATAATTAAAAGGAAAAAAAAATACATATCTACATGCATAAATAGCTTACCACAAAATAGTTGCTATAAGCTAAAATTAGATTTATTATGAAACATTAAGTAAAAATATCATTTGCAAAGTAAAAAAAATAAAATAAAATAAAAACACTTAACTTTCAAAGCATTCAAAACAGAAACCTACGAAAAGAAATTAAACGATTTCTAAATATAGTCATTTCTTTATGGTGCTACTAATAAAATAGTTATAAAACATTAAATTAGAACATCACTTAAACAAAAAATTCACTTGCAAAGTTAAAAAAAAAAAAATTAAAAAGGCATGAAAGATTTTATAACTATCATCTTATAGAGCTAACAATGCAATAGAGAAAAACTCATTTGAAAAAATCAAGGTGCAAATCTACAACAATACTCAAAAGAAAATATAAACAAAAGTTCAACATAATAAATTAAAATTATAATATCACTTTCATATATTTAACAAACTAAAAAAATTAAAAAAAATGACAATAAAATTTTCTAGCAATAATCAAATGAAACTATAGCAAAAAAAATAAATATCATAAAATTTAAACATTTTCATAGATAAACAATGTTCATTGCAAATCAAAATAAAAATAAAAATAAAAGATAGTAATTAACAACAAAACATAACATAAAAAACAATGAAAGTTTTTTAAGATATAATATTATTTCTTCAATGAAGAAAAAAAATTAAAAGCATAAATAATACTAATCAATTAATACTTAAAAAAAAAAAAGAAATTACACACCCGTGGAAAAGTAGAACAAACAAAAAAGGGGGTTAATTCATAGCTTTGAATTTCGAAAGATATGTTGTAGATGATGGATTTTATGAGGCTGAGGAAGAAAGGGCAGTGGAGAAAAAAGAATTATGAAATTAGTATATGGGATATAGAGAAGATAGAGAGAAATGAATTACAAATTTGTAAACGCAAATATAGAGATGTCAACTTTAAGGTACGAAAGCATAGAAGAATTTTTCCAACTTAACCGTACAAAAGCATAAAAGAATTTTTAAAACTTTACTTGAAGAGCATGATACCAAAGTATAGGAGACTCTTAGAATTTTTACAAAAAAGATGCCAATATTAAAAAAAAATAAATACGGTTTATATAAGTATAAAATAACATGGTACAATTTATATAAGTATGAAAAATAATTAGATAATGTAAAGATCATTCAAAAATAAAAATTACATGCTTCAAAATTTTGTTAAAAAAATTTAATAGTTATAAGGTTAATAGATAAAAGTAGATGGAATAACATTTTTATAGTATGTAATTTTATACTATGTCATTTTTAGATATTCTATAATTTTAAGGATAAAACCAAGCATCTCTCTTCTATCCAAATGAAATGCTTGCAAGAAAATAACATAGCATAAAACCAATGGAATGGAAATGTGAAGATCCCAAATCAACCATACAAAATCATTGAAGGATCTTCAAACTTTTGGGGAAAAGATGCCAACTCTCTAGAAAGAAAAGACACTTGAAGAAGAAAAAAATATGCTTGCAAGTATATATGCTTAAAGAAGAACATTGGCACATATGCTTTGAAGAAGAATTTTGGATCTAAAGTAAATATGCTTGAAGAAGAACTTTGGTACATATGCTTGAAGAAGAATATTGGTTGAGCTTGGAAGGGAAAAGGGTAACTTTTAGGTGAAATGATGTCGTTTTTATAAGATAGCGTAGGTGAAAAAAGTATGCAATGTAGAGATAAATGCACTGGAGAAAAAATTTATCATAATTGTTATTGTGAAGGCTAAGTTTAGTTTCTTCCTTTATCAAATCATGAATGAGATCATAATTGGCGGTTTGATTTGATAGTGCAATTCAATTGGATTAAAAAATATAAGTAGCATGGTGATAGATTAAGAGCCTATTTGACACTTATAAATAAATTTTTTAAATATATTAAGTATTGAAAATTAATTTAAAATTAAATTTGATATTTTTAGTCTAATTATAAAATAATAAAAGAGGGTAAATTTTCCTTATGGTACTTGAATTTAAGACTCTATGATAGCGTGGTATATAAATTTTAATTTGTAAAATAAAACTATATCAATATTAACATAACCACTTTATAGGTTATATTGTTTATATAAAATTATTCTTTTAAATAAGATTACTTTTCTACCCTTAAATAAACATGCCCCTCTCTTATGCCTTCTCCTTTTCTCCTCCATCTTTCTCACCCAACCCTTTTGCCTTTATCTATGTTAATCACCATAGCCACCATGAAATTGCGCTGCCACTACTATACAGATTGTTGACCTCGAGTAACTCCAATGATGCCTGTCAGTTTCGACCCCTAATTGCTACCTAGACAGAAACATAAGGAACCGACATCTGGTCCTTCTCATGAGATGAAGTTCATTTGCATGAGTGGCAAGTTCATTTGCACTTTTTGTGAATATGGAGGGTTTAGGAAGGTTCTAATAAATACAAACCTCTAAAATGGTACGATTTGAACACCTGACTCTCTCACACAATTTTGATTATAGGTTAAACTGATTAAAGGCTCATGCTTCATTTTTGTTGTAATATCACTTAATATGCCTTAGTAGATGCTTGAAAAGGTTATGTGCATGACTTGATGATCCAATTTGATCCATTGGATTTGCAATATCATTAACATTAGGATAGTCAGATTTGCACTCTCTTTACAATGTAGTAAAACATTTAATGTTCTTTTTTTTTTCTCCCTTAAATTGTCGGGCTTGAAGAGTGTGAACTTTGCAGACAATATGTATACTAATGTTAAAGAGTAATGTATGAAGTTTAAGTTTTTCAATTCATTTGGTTTTTAGCAATCTATATGTTTGATGAAAGTCCTAAAAGATTTTTTTTTTTTTTAGCTCTATCCACAATGGCTCTTTTTGAACAACTAATTGGTAACAATTTGATGATGGGCATCAGGTCATATTTATGCATGTAAGTTTATGCATACTTCTGTCTAGCACTTGTGCTTTTATGCTAATTTGCTAGATATTCTACAATTTTGAACTCACTAGGTTTGTTTGAACAAGCACAATACACAATTAAAGAACAATTTCTTTCTCCTGTCCAAAGTTACAAAAGCTAACGGGTACCAAAACTCCCATCACCTACTATAATTTCCCATGTAGGTTCTTGAGAAACTCGAGTATGAAATGGCATCTTCAAATGCTATTGAGAATGGTAATATGTCTAGCTTCCTATCCTTGACATGGTGAATCATAGGCATTTGGCTAAATTTGTTTGAAACTAATTTTGTTAAACTCGTTACCATCAGAAGCTGGTTCTTGAATTTGAATCTCTATCAAACTTTAAATTGCTTGTAGGTTAGGTGCTCCTTTTTATTGATTTGTTTTTCTTGATTTTGGGAAAATTCAAAATTTTCATTAAGTGCAAAATTTCTTAGGTGCAAATGATAAACATTTGCTAGAAAATCAAATAGATAGACAAAGAAAAATTGCTATATTGTTTTTTTTTTTTAAATTACTATATTGCTGAAGATTTTTCAGCAAGCTTGCACTTTTTTATTCTAGCAATTTCTCCAAAAAGGAGGAGATTTGAGAGAGAGATTAGAAAAAAAAAAAAACATGCAAGAGACTGGTGAAGAAACTAGGACTGTCACAATTCTTAGGGGAACCAAACCGAACCAAAGTTTTTTGGATACTTTGGGTTGGTTTTGGTTCCTCACTAAGAATCGAACTGAACCAATATCAGAACTGAACTAAAAACCGATACCAGAACTGAACTAAAAACCGAATATATATATATATATATATATATATATATATATATATATTTATTTATTTATTTATTTATTTCCATTTTTTTAGATGTGTTATATACTTTCAATATAATTATATACATTTTTATATATATATATAATTATAAACTAAATACAACCTAATATTATATGTTATTTCTCTATATTTTTTAATAATTTTAGTTATAAATACATTAAATTGCCTTATAATTCTTAATTATTATATTATATATATATATGTTAATTCTTAATTATATTAGCATATTATAGTTAAATACTATATAATTAATAAATAGTTAAAATGAATATTATAAGATAAACTTATACTGTTATATGATATAACATATTTAATCCTAAATTATATATACACCTTATAGTTAAAGATTATATAATTTAGAAATGGCTAAAACATATATTAGGTATTAATAACCCAATTCAAAATTTAAATGCTAATTCAAGTATGACTTTTTAAGAAAATAATTATATAAATTTTTTTTAAGAACCAAGAACCGAATCGGAGCGAAGAATCGAAAATCGTACCAAACCAAAACCAAAATCAAAACAATGAAGAATCAAACCGGAACAGTATTGAAATTTCGGTTTAATTTTGATTCCTAAACAGATTCTAAACCGAATCAAAATCGCATACCCCTAGAAAAAACAGAGAGGATTGGGTAGGTGAAGAAGAAATAGAAAGGAGAGAGAAGAGCAGTGAAAAAAAAAATAACTCTTTTAGTCTTGAAATTTTTTTTTTAGAAAAAAAATAATGCCACAACAGTTTTGTAACGTAAATACTAGTTATAATAGGTAAGATGGACTTTTATGTTACTCAAATTAATGTTCATGCGGTTTTATGTTATAAATTAAATTTTATGTACCATACAGTTATAACACCCTAAATTTAGGTACAATAGTTGAAATTCACCCTAATAAAATAATATTTTTTCAATAATATTTAAAATAATGTATCTTTAAAAAGGAAAAATTAATCAAGAAAATAATACCAAATAGGGCATAAGGCTAGCTATGCAAAATATGATTCTCAGCACAATACAATTGTAACACATAGACAAATCTGGCTCAATCTCATTTCACAAATTATGATAATAACAAAAATGGAGGTAATGCTACATTCAAGTCTTATGGGTTACGGTGAATCAAGCAAACATCTCTTTCAAGAGATATGGGGATGGAGGAAAAGGTTTTACAGAAAGCTTTGCCAGTTATAATGAGCATTCCAGTATGGGTACTGATGCGTTATAAATCTTATGTCAAGAATTCCAATGCAGGAAGATCAATTTCACTAGTTATTTTGGGCAATATTTTGCCTTCGGAGACAACGTCATAAGAAATTTCAAGGAATCCGTCTTGATGGCTTGAATGGAAGCACATTTGTTAACATTTTAGCATGATAAGAATCATCAATCCATATATATTTAAATGCATAACTACTTTGTAAAGAAATCAAATGCTATTTATTCTAAGCAATTGAAATGCCATTTAAATTGAATGTACTGAAAGAAAGAGAGAATTACAAAGGATAACCCAAAGTGATGAGATACCTGAAAGTAAATAGAAATGATGAATACAAGAGAGCAAGTCACTACTAAAAGCAGGAAAGAACTCAGACTTGCATTTCCCAGAAGAAGAAACATAAGAGATATATTCTAAAAGAAAGGAAAGCAAATTATACAATCATATGGAAATAAATTTCACAACCAGTTAAAAGATGAATACATACCATGCAAGAGTAGCAAAGCATTAATTCCACTGCAAATTTTACAAAATGACCAGCAAAGCTTGTCTTGGAAGGAATTATTTCAATTTGTTTGAGGGATTAATTATTTAAATAATATATTTTTATGAACTTTTTACCATTTTATTGTAAATCTAAAACTATTTACAAAAATAATATTTATTTAGAAAACATCAATTGAAAAAGAATTTTTAAGGTTCAAAAATTAAACACAAAATCACTAGTTGAAGAAGCACTTTCAATGGCAATTCAAGCTCAAGTTCAGTGCGTCATGCGTGTCAGCACTCACAAAAGCACTAGTCAAAATGGTACTCGCAAAACCATCATTCAAAATGGCATTGTCAAGAGTTGTTAATTGCTTAAGAAAATGTCATTTCAAATGGTGTTTTCTTGAGCATGCGTCAGAATGCGTTAGACTATTGAAACATGTGAAAATTTAGAGAATATTCTCCAACTACCTCAACGGTATTTTGGTCCTTCAAATGCAAATTTGAATGCTACCATCTCTTTAGAATGCAAATTTTAAGTATATAGAGCATATGGTAAAGTTTTAAGAGCTTTTATTGAATTCATACCAATTTTTTTTATAATTTTTTCTTAACAACTAAAAAAAAATAAATATTAAATTTATAAAAAAAAATTTAATTTCATTTTCAAAATTTATTTGAACTTTTAGTAACACTAAAATTATCAAATCTTAATTAAAAAAAAGTCACACTATATATTAATAAAAGTAACAATTTTCACTTTTCTAATTTTATTTTCTCAAATTTTTTCAAAGAATATAGATTTATATCACTACAACTAAGATAAAAAAAACATAAAATGTATATTAATAAAAAAAAATTAAAATTGTATATCAAAATATCACTAGTTCACTACAATTAAAACAAAATCTCAACATACTAATTTTATTTTTAATTAATTATAACAACTTAAATACATAACACTAATATTATCTCAAAAATTGACATGTATGTTAATAAAATTATCAAAAGGAAAAAATTGAACAAATATATCATAATAATCATCATAATAACAATTTATATCATGGTTTACATCTTAAAATTTAATTTAAAATTTAATTAAAAAGTTTAAAATTTTATCTTGAGTGCAGCAATTTTCCTTCTTAATATGAAAGTTCAAACAGCAATGCAACTTACTTTATAACGCTGTATACAAAAAAAAAAAAAATATATATATATATATATATTTATATATATATATATATATATATATATATATATATATATATATATATATATAATGCAAGATACAAAAAAACATGAAAAAAAAAATCCTCAAGAGTAAAGAGACAAGTTTTTTGGAAGGAAAACTTTAAGTTAATTAAACAGAAGAGAAAGAATGGCTTTAAAACTAGTAGACTAAGAATGGCTTTAAAACTAGTAGACTCCTCACTCACGGGTTAATTTTAGGCGTCCATACATAGAGAAGAACAAATTTTCTGTCAATTTTTCATTTGTGGAACAACTCTTTTTTTTTTTTTCCTCTTGAAACCGTCATTTCGATTGGCAATTTTAGTGTTAAAAATATTCTTTGTGTAATTGATTTGACAACTTAAAAAAAAAGCCAATTTGACAGGTATTTTTTTGAAGCAAATTTGAATTGCCACGTTGACACATTCACGAGAAAGTCATTTACTATGTTTGTTTTTATAGCTTTTTAAACATGAAAAATGCTCATTCAATAACATTATTTTGATAAATAATTTTAATTTTACATTATTATGGTAAATAATTTTTAAAATTATATTATTCAAATAATTAATCATGTGTAATCACACAAACCCAAAAAGGTTCTTCATTTTCTTCTTCACTCTGTCTCTCTTCATCTTGATTTGGGTTTTATCCTGCGTGGTGTAAGAGGAAATTAGAAATTTTTATGTCGGTCAGCCAAAATATTTGAATATGGGGAAGGAGGCTGAAGAGTTATTATCATTGGCAGGGACTTTGAAAGGCGACGTTTTGGAACCAGAAGATATAGCATATGCAGTTTTGTATCTAGCAAGCGAAGAGTCCAAGTATGTGAGTGGGATGGATTTCGTGGTTAACGGAGGCTATATAGTCTTACCAATCCTACCCTTCCGAATGCACTCAAAAGAGGAAATTTATGGCCTAGGTCAAGTCTTTTTTTAATAATTCGCTGACTATGTTGTAGTCTTCCTCCTCCTTTTTCTTCTCTGATTTAGCATCCTCTGAAGCATCTCCAGTTGTACCAACTGTTGGTTTATCCTTGGCCATAGGTTCAGTATCGAAAAGATTTTGTTTCATGCAAAAGAAAATAGATATTGCTTTCAAGGAATTCAATCAAATATCCAAATAACTAGTTGCCCATTTCTGTCCAATTTTGCATGGATTCAATCCATATGCTTCAAATCTTTTCGGATTTTTCTCTACTTTCTCATCAATTTAGTATGCTTCATCCTCCATGTTAAGTGTCTTATCTTCCAAATTTGAAATTTTTTATTGATTGCGAATTTCTGGACTGATTCACAGGTTTTTACGATC
Source organism: Hevea brasiliensis (assembly GCF_030052815.1). NCBI lineage: Eukaryota > Viridiplantae > Streptophyta > Magnoliopsida > Malpighiales > Euphorbiaceae > Hevea > Hevea brasiliensis. Next base: position 71,826,016 of record NC_079501.1, read on the forward strand.
TAATGCAGAGGAGACACTGATATCCAATTTTAGTTATGATGATGTTTGTGCTTATCTAAAATTATATTTTAACTTCAGCTGTTGTTGGACGCCTATTCCTTTCTCTTACATGTTCCACTTATAACAATGTTTTTTTGCATTATCCTGTTTCAGTTCCCCGTCAACTTAAATGCCAGTTTGCTTGTAAAGGTTGTTTTGAGGGAAGCTACCATTTTGTTGTCTTTATGCGTGTTAAAGGAATATTTTTGCGATAAATTTTAAGTGTCTGTGGCAGTTGTTATTATTCTTCTTGTGTTGTGGAATTTGAGTACAGGTTTGTAAGACTCGCTTTTGACCATGTAACCTGTGGTTTGCAGGGTTGAAGCTACTAATGAAACTATACAAACAGATGATTGCTGAAGCAATCACCACAATGAAGTATAAGAATGAACCTGCTGATCAGCTCTTGCAAAGTGAAAATGGATCTAGGCAAAAAGCTGAGGCGCAGCTTCAGAAAGTTAAGCCAGCAAATCAACCTCAATCAGACCGAGTTCTTGCAAAACCATCTGAAAGTAAGAAGACTATAGGTCTTAGTTGTCAGGAATGCAAAGTTCCAAAATTTTTGGAAAAGCTCTGTTTATTATGTTGAAGAGATAGTTTCAAAAAGTGTGTACAGAAAACTCACGAGCTTTGTTGTTTATGGTTTATTTCCCAAATATATAGTTTAACGAAACAAGGAGATAAAATTTCCTACTTCACTTTGAGGATATGGCTTTTAATTAGTTAAAATTCTTGATACAAGTACGGATTCATTAACAGGTGATTATTCTCTATGCTTGATGTTATTTTCAATCATCATATGTGAATGAACTAGATATATACATGTGAGAAAAGAGGATGGAGTTTCTTCTTTTAAATGTTCTTTGAACTCATTATTTGGTTCCCATGGATTGGTAATGATATCATTTTCTGCCCTTGAATAGTCCATTACAATTCTCACAAGCTTAATGATCTCCAGACCAATTCTTTCTAGCTTAATGATACTCATCATGTATCAGACCAATTCTTTCAAGCTTAATGATCTCCAGTCTATTGGATCATTATCGAGTTCAAAAATCAACTTGGCGCTTCCAAGTTGAATGCAAAGTTTTCTTGTTATTCTTCTGTCATTCCAAATTATCTTGCTTCCATAACTGAGAATATATATTGAAGAAAGGGACTGCTCATTAGTTCCAACACTTGTAATCCCGCCCACGCCCGCATAAGAGATAAGAACCACTAGACTAATTCTCCTGAAACAAGAAAGCGAATTCGAAGTTGTGATGAATCCACTCAATGCTCTTGCCATGTTTTCAGTGTTGACAATCACGGATGCTGTTCCTCAAAGAATTAGGCATCATTTATCCAAGAAAAAAAAAAAGGAATTAGGCAGTAAATGCTCTATCTTATCCAGCAAACCATCAGGACAAAGATCTAACTCCTTGGCAAAGAACTCCACAAGCTTTCGTTGATGGAGTTTCTTGTATGTTGATGCATAATTAATTTTGACTGAATATACTCTTCCTTTGCAGCGGCCAGATGTTTGATGCTTCATATGAATGGTATCACGAAATTAAACTAGAGGAATTGTTATAGGCTCTGGAGTTCCTTTTGTTTTGTAATCAAAGCACATGTTTTTGCCTTCTCTCTCATCCAAAAAACCCTACTTATTAATTATCCTTTTCCATGCACTACACAAAACTAACAAAAACCTACAAATACTTACCCACCAATTTTAATATCTCTCAGATCCAAGAAATGAATATCAACATGTTTTCACGTTACTAGTTGGATATCTGCTGTTATTGCCTTAATCTAATATACTAATTACAACTGGACACTTATAATTGATTTTTTTTTTTTTTTTTTTTTATAATTTAAGTGGCCACAATTGGAAGAAAGATCTCTAATTTATTCAACTACTTCAATTAATTAGAGTGTCTAAAGATTAAAATATCATATGCTTGGCCATTTTTAATAATTTTTATTCAAATTTAAAAAAAAATTATAAGAAAAAAAAAATCAAAGTTTTAAAAGATAAAAACTAAAAAAATAACCCTCTTTCACTAATAGATTATATCAAAAAAAAAAAAAGCTTCTAATCATAACAATAACAGATTGGCATGAGGATTATTCAAAACTTACTAATTCTCACCCAATCATGTTGGGTATACTTTCAGTTCATTATTAAAAATTTCAGATATTATCATCATAATTCCACATTCTCTTTAATGCAAAATTTCTAAGCCATTCATTAAATATAGCAAGGACTTCAAAATTAAATTTTAAGATGCCATTTTCTTTGACTATTTATATTAAGAATACCGTCATTGCATAGAAAGAAAACACCATCATTGCAGTGCTTTAATTTTTAGCTCTCTATTTTTTTTTTTTAATCAGCTCTTCATATTTTTTGTTTTATCATAATGCTCATTAGGTTACATGTTGTGCTGGAAAAATTTTAGAAACAAGTGACGTACTGAATGAGGAAGCATAAAAGATAACTGCTACTTTGTCTTTTAATAAGCTAGTAAAACTTTAAGTTAATGGTGAAGTTTTAATTTTAATAGTGTGAATAAAAACATTAAATATATTAATTTTTTTATATAATTTAGAGTGCAGTTGTTAAAATTAGCAGAGTTTAAATAACTTTTTTTGGTCATTTTTCTTTTTAATTTTGCATCATTATTTTTTATTGTTGTCTTCAAACAATCATGATATCAGAATTAAGATTCATCAATGTACAATTTAATATGGAGAGAGAAATTGATTATTCAAGTTAAAAAATTAATAAAAAAATTGTCGCTAAATCATAATAGGATGATACAATTAATCACATTCATATTGAATTTTGTTTTGTTTTACTTATTAAGGGATGTTAAAAAGGATAATTATTACCTTAGTAACTTTTAACTCTTATTAATGTTATTTAAATATTTAAAAAAGAATAAGTAAATTTTTCACCTCATTAATATTTATGCCTTGTTAAGAGATTAAATGTTAACCTTAGAAACTTAAATTAATAATTATCCTTTTAAAGGTTTAAACTTACAAATATAATATTTAACCCTTGATTTTTGAATCTTCTACTAAACACACGCTAAGGTTGAACCTTAAATATTATAATTTATTTTATTAACATATAGTTTTGGTCTAGTATTTTTCATTTTAAATCAGTGTGTAGTTAATTACTTAATTAAGTTGTTGTTATTAATATTAATATTAATATTATTATTATTATTATTATAAATTCAAATATATTATAAATTATTATTTTTCAGATTAAAATTATAATTAAAAAAATCCAATTAAAAATCATAAGAAGCATGTAATGCATCTATCTGATATAAAAACTTATTTAATAATAAAAATATAAATAACCTCAATTATTATATGTTTCCAAAAAAATTCAATTATTATGTTTGGGCCTTATGTGATATTAGAATAAATTACACATATACATAATTAATTTACTTTAATTATCTTTAGGGTAACTTGGTGAAAAATTAATTAATTAGATTAAATAAAAACTTAGGATTATTTGAAATTGAATTTGTTTGTAAATTAAATTTTCAATAATAAATTAATTTTAGTCATCCAGTAAATATCATTTAAATAATTAGCAACTCCATAGATAGAAATTACTTATGCATGAAAACTTTTTATAAGCAACAATCCTTTTGTGAATTACTTGCGTGTGTAGGACTAAAATTGCATTTTTAGGATAAAGTTTAATTGAGAAATAATAAACAAGACTTCCAGAAATATTAGTAGATGACTTGCACTCAAATTAACGAGGTTATACCAGGCGTAAAGAGTGTGTAACACTTTCTCCTTACGTATCCACTATCTCGAACCCAGACATTGGGACATGATAACGACGGTTGTGGAAACTCTGCAAGGAGTAAGTTACTGTCTATAACCCTTAGGAGAAACACTGAATATGTTTTGGTTATTATCCGGGTGGAGACTCCTGTCTATCTATGCCTTCATCACATAAATCCTTAGTACCGTGATAGTGTTATGGGAAGACGATAATTACCAGTGATTTAATTCTATTAGGATTGTATGAAGTGCATGTCTAGAAAATATTGTCCAAGGAAGTGGTACTTAAGTGAGACTATTATGACTCCACCATCTTTCCTGGACATTACTTGGTACATTTTATATAATTCTAGTGGATGATATTTCGTCTCATGCCTTACTACAATGCCTACCACCTCACAGTTTCGTGACTCCACTGGGGATTAAATAGATAGTTACTCCAACATATTTCTATTAGTCTAATATTATTCCTTTGTTAAATTTTTTGCATTACACTACACTATCACACGAATCACCCTTATCCTTTTTAGCCTCGCTAGTACTAGCTAACAAGACCAGAGTTCCACTCGAGCTATGATGAATTGGTGAGTGCTAGCACCTCATGCCCGTACCTTCGAGTATATAAAAGAGTCACAACTTTGGCTGTTATGCTTAATGGACAAGCTCTCGCATAGGTGACCCTTTTCCTACCCGATGAAGCCCATGAGCCATAGATTTCAGTCTTACATACCCCGTAGATTTTTGTTGTGCTAGATTTATAACCTTACTGTTCCAACCATAAGTTCTAATGATAGTTGAGATGAACCTAAGCTTATGCATAAACCCAATGTGTGTATAGGCCCAAGTTCATTTCAAAACCCTTATTAAGCAAGAGGATGCTTACTTATGGTTAAACTTTAAGGATATAAATCCCTTGTTTGTGAGGGGAGGATCATTCTGGACCACCCTTTATTGGTGTGTCCAGTGTACCATAGCCTAGAATAGAATTTTTTTTTCTACCCAACAAGTGAGAGTTAGAGGTATAAGGGGGTAAAGATTTAGTTCTAGAGATATTCTTTTCGGTTTTGATTCAGTCTTTGTTCCGACTTTAGTTCAGCTTATATGGTTTGGTTTTGGTTATATTGGTATGGTTCAGTTTTGGTTTTGTAAAGGTAAAGGTAAAAAAAATGGTCCATTCATGCATTGCATTCATGTACATAGCATGTTTAGGTTAGCCCTTAAATCCTTTTTTTTTTTTTTAGCAAGCATAGGCTTGAAATATACCAAAGAGACTTTTGATCAGGTCACTTGGGTTAGGGAAGGAAAGAGATCAGTAAGGATTTCACCTGCATTACTTAAAATGGAAGAAACTATGGTTATGCTTGATGAAACCTTAAATGCCAAAATATTTGAGCTAGAAGAGAAAATTGTGGTCCACCTTGGAAGGAGGCACTGAGGTAGGCCAATTAAGTGGCATTAAAGTTATTAAGGTTCAAATTATGTCTCACACCCTAAGGAGATTTTTCCTATTCAACCAACCCTTATCCAAAGTTTTTTAGCGTCTCAAAGCTTAAGACCTCCTACAGCTCTTAGCACCCAGACCACCACCAAATTAACTCTCACATAGCTATGATATTAACCAAAATTGCTAGTTCCACCAAACTCATGATCATGACACTGATCGATGCTTCTAACTTAAGCATGATATCTAAGACCTAATTGATGATAAAAAGATAACTGAACTAGAAAACTGACCAAACACCCACACCAGCCCTATGCCTAACTAAATTTTCCACCTCCACTAGGTCTCTATATGATCTCCACCACCCAAATAACCTTGATAGAATTATTAACTTTATTCAACCCATCCAAAAGCCCAATGAACCTCAGTCTAAAATAGTTGTTAACATTTATGATAATTCTAGCTATGATGAAGGTTCTTTGGATGTTTAGACTAATTCTAATGAGGAGATAGTTGCATTGCAAGTAGATGGTTCAGCTCCACCAATGTCTAGTTTTCAAGTTGCTAAGATCTATGAAAAAAGGATAGATCCAAAAGTGACTACTGTGAAGAAAAGATGGAGTTTTTTTTCTGGCATGGGCTTAAGAAAACATATAAATGGCTTGGTAACTTTTCCTGAGATCAAAAGGTTGATCACGAGGTATGATTTGGGCTATAAGATAATTGAAGAGGAAGAAGAGCCAAAGCCTCCTAAGTTCTTGAAAGAGTGGGCAATTACCTGAACATATGATTAAGGGTTACCACATGTGAAAGAGCTAAAGTAGAAAATCAGCACCATTTATCTGAGGACTGCATGAAAAGCCAAGCACCTGAAGTTACACCCCTAAGTTTGAGTCTATCTTTTGTGATACTTACAGTAGTGATACTGATGTTTCCATTTCTGACATACTGCATGAAGATTTCGAGGCAAAAATTATTAATATGACTAGTCCTTTTGCTTACTTGTTTGATATTTATTCTAACAGACATATGCATAGCACTCATAATCATTTAGAATCTATTTTTGTTAATGCATCAAAATTGATCTCTATTAATTTGAGTACACCAGATAATCCTAAAAACTTTAAGTGTAACACCCTTCTTGTAGCAACTCCGTACAGTCTACTGTTTCGGTGACCAGTGTCAGTCTGGACAGCTAGAACGTCCGAAAAAATATTTAAACTAAAGTGAGGAACCATAATTATCTCAAATATTAATAAGAAAAATTTAGGAAAAATTTTAGGAATAAAATACAACCAAGTTAAATGAGCCGGTGCCCGAGCGATGGGTAACCTAGTGAGAAGTTGCGGTTCTTGCAACTAGGAGCCCTAGACCTGGGGGAAAAATTATAAAATAATTTTTGGGATTCCAGAGAAGGGCCATTGAGGTTCTTATGGCATTAGAATGCCAAGAAAATACTTAAAAAAATTTTTCAATTGGTACAGACAATTTTGGCCCGTTAAGCCAAACGGAGGGCATTTTGGTCATTTCGTCTTCAGAGATGATTTTTGGCCAACTTGTCCAGTTAAATAAATAATTTATATAACATAAAATATGAATAAATATTGTTAAAAATTTAATTGAAATTAATTAGATGAGAAATAGAAAGAAAAGGAAAGAAAATGACATTATGACATCATAATGATATCATTAAAGTTCTCCCAACCTATCCCATATGGACACATGGCATAACTTTATTTAAAATAGACTTAATGGGCTGAAAATGGAAGAAAAATCAGAATTCTCTCCCTTCTTCTTTTCCTTGCCGTAAACCATTCCTTCTCTAACCACCATGAACAAGCTTTTTCAAGCTTGATTTTCCCTAGTTTTCTTCCACCAAAAACTCTAATTGTCAACACAAAAGCTTGCTCTTTCATCTTGGTGAAGCTTTTGGGAGCAAAAAGAATTAAAAAGAAAGAGTTCTTACAAGCTTTGGATTGGCTCCCTAAGAGGTTAGTGACTTAAACTTATGTTTCTCTTCAAATTTATGTTGAATAAGTGTAATTGAGTGCAAAATTGCAAAGGAATTTGCTAAATATCTTGTGCATGTCCATCCCAAAATTTTGGGCAGCCTTGAACCTAGTAGAGTTTTGAAGATTTCTTAGAGTTAAATTGTAATTTGGCTGCCTTTAACATTAATACAATGCTTAGGATAATGGAAGGTATGTAAATGCATGAATGGTAATGTGTGAGTTAGGGTTTGGGGTGGAAAATGAGAACTTGACCATGAGATGATGAAAATAGGTTTTAATGGTCAATTGGTGACCATTTAGTTCTGTTTAAATAAAAAATGAAGTTTGTTGAGTGATGGGATTTGGGTTTGGTGTGGCTGCCCTAGGTGACCTACAGAATTGGACATGAGTCCAGCAGGTTTGGGTAGCCAAAACTTAAATTGTAGAGGTTCAATTGGTGCAAGGCCAGTTGGACATGAAACTAGACACATAATGGCACAACTTTGGTGAAGAAACCATGCCCATTAAACCAAACCAAGTGGACCAAAAGCTTATCCTAATCCAGGTGATCTGCAGTCTACCTGGGCAAAATGACCAAATGAACAGTGTTTGGTCATTTGGCCATAAATCAGTGTAGAAAGGTACAATTGATCTGAAATTTTACCAGAAATAAGTTGAGATATAGACCAACAACTTTTATGAAGAAACCTAACCCAAATTATAACTAGAACATATTCAAAAGGTGAGTTGCAATTACTGTTCACTACACTGTAGATATGGTCAGTCCAGAAATTTTGGACAGAATTTCAATTCGGCCAGTTGTGGTTTTTGGACCATAACTTTAGTTACAAAACTCCAAATGGAGTGATTCAAAAAAGGAAATGCAACTAAACAAAATAAGGAACAACTTTCATATTGATCAGTTTGCCAAATTCCTACTACAAAATTGACTAATGGAACAGTAAATACAAAGCAAAAAAAAGTGAAAATTCTGCCCAACTAACATTAAGCTTAGAAATGGTATTGACAACCAATACTAACAAATTTTGAATGCAAAATGTGGTATGTCGGGAGTATTAAAACCAATGTACCTATTGTCTATGCAAAAGTCAACATTTTAGTTGACTAATGAAATGAATAGTAATATTCAAACTTGAAATTCAAAAATTGTGAAATTTAAAAGTGTAATATGCCCTAGTATACCTAATAAGATTGGTTTGAATAGCTTGGCATGCCAATAGGGTTCTGTTAGCAGTACTGCATATGGCTTCATGTCATTCTGTGTTTCATGGCTTCCCATGCCATTCTGTGACATAATAGCCTTTGGCTATGTTATTTGAGTTGATATACTTGGGTTTTAACCCTGACAATTATTATAGCTTATTAGCTATTCTGTTGCAAACCGGGAGACACAATGTGATCGATGGTGTGATGGTCCGAGGTACTTAGTACCTAGTGTCAGTTTACCAGTTTATCCAGTCCAGTCAACTAGTATGGGTTACTTGGGCAATGATAATAAATCTTACAAAATTTTAAACGAATAATAATGCAAATAATATCAGAAATTAAGTCTACCCAAAAATGTAAACATACATTCTACATTCTTATTTTTATTTTATTTTATTTTATTTTATATTGTCACCACTAAGCAGAATTGCTGAGCGCGTCGCTTTTGCCACGCGCAGGTACTGGAGACCTAGCTGGGGAGCCGAGCAGACATCAGACCGGGTGAGCCTTCAGATTTGCATCCAGAGTCCAGAGTCACCTCACATCTGCAGTGCATATGGTAGGACATAGGACTTTGGGGTAGCATTTTTGTATTTTGCACTTTGTGTTAGTTTTGGATTGTAACTATAAACTCTTGTAATTATGTAATAATGTAAATATATGAAGTTTCATGTTTTTGAAATTTTCTGTATATTGCATGTTGATAAATGAAATGTTGAGAAATATTTATGAATGAGCTTCTAGTGATGAAGTAAATAGAAAAGTTTTGAAAATAGTATTGTGATTTGAGATTGAGATTTTGAGATTGACTTGAAATATGTATAATGGAGTTTGGATTTAGAAATTATATTGGAAGTGTTTTTAAACAGGTTCAGAAGAACTGTTTTTCCAATTTACAGCCGGCACTCTGCTGGATTTTCTATAAAATTTGTGGAAAAATTTAGATTTATCAAAAAAATGTAAACAAATGAATTAAAAGTGATAAATTGTAATAGAAATATGAATTGGTACTCCGGCACACTGAGTGGCATATCTTGCTCGGCTACACTTTAGACGGGTAAGGGGTGTCACATTAAGTTAGCTGAAGATTTAACCCAAGAAAAAAGAGATAAATTTATAGCCTTATTAATAAAATACCAAGAAGCATTTGCCTAGTCTTATAAAGATATGTCGAGAATTGACCGAGACATAGTACAACACAAGATCCCACAGATCTGAATATAAGGCCTACATTTGTGGCCCAAAAGCATTGATAGATGTTAGGGCAAAAAAAGAAGAGGTAATTAGAGATTTGATGCTAATGATCTCTTACATTAAAGTTGAATGGGAATTGAAGGAAGGAAAATTGAGGCCATACTTAGAATATATAAAGAAACTATTAGCTAATTTTTTATAAGGTGAGCATGAAGCACATGCCTCGAGCTTAGAATTAGATGGCCGATTCTCAAGCCACACTATTGTTCCTATAGAAAAAAGGTGATAAAAATTTGACTTAGTTGGTTATCCTAACTAGGAATAAAATTTCATGCTATGAAGGGTTAGTAGTAGCAAATGTGGACCTAGAGGGTGAACGAAAATGGTATGTAGACATAAGGAGCTATCTACAAGTGAGAGAATACCCGCAATCAGCCAATAAAAGAGATAGAGCAACAATTCATAGATTAGTCACTTAATTTACTTCAGCTAGGGACAACTCTACAAACTTTTATATGCGATAAAAAAATAGGCTGAGCAAATAATGAAAGAAGTACATGCAGAAATATGTGGCCTCCATATGAGTGGAAAGTTCTAGTTGGAGACTGATTATGCAAGTTTGTCAAGAAATGCCATGAATGTTAGATCTATGTAAACTTGAACCATCTATCACTAAGTGAGCTCTACAGTATGACTTACCATAATCATTTTTGGTTTGGGGCATAGATAACATTAGGAAGATTTCTCCCTCAGCTTCAAATGGCCATAGATTTATAATGGTGGGGACTACCTCACTAAATGGGTTGAGACTGAATCCTATAGAATAGTGGGTGCTTTGACAAAAATATTCAAAAAACATAAGGATTAGCCCAAAAAACTCTCTTATGTTCTTTAAGGTTGTCGCACTACTATAAGAACATCCACAGGGGCAACCCCATCTCTTTAGTGTATGGGACTGAAGCAGTGCTATGCATTGAGCTAGAGGTCAAATCCTTAAGAGTGATACTAGAAGCTAAGATCCTGAAAAATTAGTGGGCCAAGAAAATATATAAAGAACTAGCTTTGATTGATGAGAAGAAAATGCGAGCCTTATATCATATGCAGCCTTATCAGAGGAAAATAGATAGGGCCTTTAATAAAAAAGTGAAGCCAAGAAAGATTAAAGAGGGAGACATGGTTTTGAAATAAGCTCGACCCATCTCTTTTGATCTAAGAGGAAAGTTTAAGCCAAACTAGGATGGTCTATAAATAGTCAAAAAGATCTTGCCAGGAGGTGTTGTAAGAATATCAGACCTGGATGGGAATGAATTTTAAGAACCAATCAACTTAGTCTAGCTCAAACAGTACTTTATGTGATATAGGCCGGTTAGGCTGAAAACCTGCAAAAGGCAGTCTAGGTAAAAGTAAGGGTAAAAAAAAATGCTAGATTGAAAACCTACAAAAGGGAGTCTAGGCAAAAGGAGAGATGAGAGAAGATCTGAATGGAAAACCTGAAAAGGCCATTCGGCAGGTTATAAAGCTTATTTTTAACTTTGAAAGGTTGGAAATTTGGCAAAACTAAATGAAAGAGGGGGTAATGGTGTACCTAAATAAATAAAGAAATTTTTATTGCATTAACTAGGAATAGGTTTTATTTAATTACGATTGTGAGTGTTTGTACTTTGAGGGATACATCAAATGATTAAGTAATTGAACTGCATTGTTTTGATTTAATCTATGTCTTATGAGCGTGGAAAAATAGGTGCATGATATGAATGCCTTGATAATTGTTTAATTTAAAAAAAAAAAGGAGCTCGCTAGGTGGAAAACCCGAAAGGGCCGCTTGGGCGAAAGTTAGAGCAAGCCCGCTGAGATAAAAACATGAAAGGGCATTTCAAGTGAAAGTTAGGGCATAAAGAATGGAGTTCATAGAAGAGAAATGAGTCAAGGCAGAACAAGGTTTTTGAAATAGCTTTAGAATAATAAAGCATGGGGGGAGAGAAGAAAAAGCAAAATCAGAGGAAAATTATATTGTGACCTTAAGGAAGTTTTTTGGGTGAACAGTTTTCCTCGAAAATTTTAAGGTTAAAAGAAAGTTTTTGCAATAAAAGGTCTCTCAGAGGACTAAGTTTTTAGAATCTCCAGTAAAATCAGTGTGCCCATGATAGAAAGTAGCATACATGAAGCATAAAAATCATAGAGAGAGTTTTGAGACCCAGTCATTCCAATTTTTTCCAATCATGAATTAGATATTTTGCGGTAAGTCCTTAAACGTTATTTAAGGCGCATGACATAGTTGTGTAAGGCATAGAAGAACATGCATCAACATGTCACCTGTAGGTGTGTAAGGCATAGAAGAACATGCATCATCATAGTTTCAAGTGTCGAACTATGAGGGGGTCTGATTCTTCTTCAGGATAGCAAGGGGGATACAAAGGCAATTTAGGACCGCGATCCTAAATACAAATCCACAACATTTCAAGACAGATGTTTTTTGGTAAGTTCGTAGACGTTGTTTAGGGTATATGGCATAGTTATGTAAGGCATAGAAGAACATGCATCATTACAGTTTCTGTAACACCCCTATTTGCATAGCCTAGTATATTTCACTATTCTGGTGACCGGTGTGAAGGAACGGAAGCGTGAAAAACACAAGTTTATACCATTGAATTCAAAAATTTTCACCTAGGGTCACATGCATCATGCAAGATTTATTTTTATCTATTTGATTTCAATGATAAACAACATATTAAAACTCTTTTAATATGTTTTTTGGATCTGTATTTGCCATTTAAGATTTTAAAATTAATCAGATTAATTTTAGAACCCTAGATTAAATCAAGAACGATTACACTAACCTCTTGATGCAATCGCAGCATGTCGCGCTTTGAGATTCGTCTTGAGGACACGGATGTTGTCCTCTAGCTTGTCCATACCAAGAACACCTATGGCAGCCCTTGAATAGCTTCTAAAGCCTTTTCTATTAATTAGAAATTCAAGTTCTGCCTTTTAAGAGATTAGAGATGTAAACAGGACACTAGAAACAATTTCTAGTGTTCTTAATTCAAGAAATTGATGGCTAATCTCTTTGAATTGATGAGAGATGAAGAAGAATAGAGGGAGGGCTGCAAAATGGCGTGACCAAGGAGTGTGGCTGCTGGTTGTATTTTATTTTCTCATAACAACACTTAAATAGCTAGGTTAACACATTAAACCCTTGCCACATGTCACCCTTTGATTAACTCTAGGTTTAAGTGACCCAATCACATTGTGCCAAGTGTCAAACCTATATGTAATCTTGATTTTAATCATCTTACATGATTAAAAAACATTTGGCAAGCTTATGTGTTATGCCATGTGTCACCATCTCATGGTGCCACGTGTCACATTGCAAAATGACCAAAATGCCCCTGTGTCTTAATTTTGAGTTCTCAACCCAAAATAATTATTTTTCTTCTTCTAATTAATTTATATCAAATATAAATTAATTAATTAATCTCTATTAATTAATTTCTCATTAATTAAATTCATATTTAAACACTTTAAATATAAATTTAACTTATATTATACATCCAATAATCTAGATTTGGTTTCAAGTCATGCTAGGGACTTTGCAAACTAATTGCAAACCAAACTTATTTAATTAATCAATTAAACTCTTTAATTAATTAATTAAATCATATTTAATTAGGTGATAACTTGTGTATGTGTGTGACTTACTAGGCTCATCACTAATTGGCAATGAGACATGATATCAACTCTTAATATCATCAGAACTCTTTCTTACCATAAATGATTTCTCTAAATCATTTTATGAACCTCATAGACCATGGTTAACACCTAGCATAGCATGCCATGGCCACCCAATTAGTAATAAGGTTTACCTTAAATGAACCTATAATCATATGTTACCATGCACTAGAATCTCTCTGTTACAAAATCCCAACTCAAGCTGGAGTCATGGTTTATGTCAAACTCCATTTGCTATGAATATTATGTTTTCTTTTAATTCCAGTTTTTGATTAAAAAGATTTTCTCATCAGAAACTCTTTTCTGAATAAATCTATCTGTCCTGGCCAGGAACTTAAAACATCAAGAACAATTAAATGAACATAAGATTTTATCTCTATTTACTTAGAGGAACAGATTCCATCTTGATCAACACCTACCTCCATATATAACTAGTAGGAGCCAACACATGCCCATATACCCATACACAGTACAAGTATGAAAGCAGTATCAAACTCAAACTACCTATATACAAGATTACTGTGCTATCTCATGTCTAAAGATTATATTCACTGATATGATTTATGACAAAACATTGACAAGAGTAAACTCCATGTGCTTGTCATAAGTGTCACTGGTTCGGCCTACTTATCATTTATAAGTGCCTATCATGTTTGTTAGATGGCATGAGACTCACCATTCCATCTTATTTATATCTCATATAAATAACTTGGGAACAAACATGAATACAATCTTTCTGGATAAGTCATGTCCTTATTATGAAGTATCCTCGATTGTGAACCTATTTATGATACTTCGTGCTAGAAATATTGTCACTCATATTCTTAACAACTTAAGAATAATATTTCTAACAAAATATCAATGGACCTTTTCTATTACACATAAATATATTATGTAAACGGAAAAGTGGAAATGCCTTTTATTAATAAAAATATGTACAAGATACATACTAAATGATATGCTCTAGGGCATATTACTAACAATCTCCCACTAGCACTAGAGCCATTTATTACAATATCTTAGACCTATCTTCTCAAGATGTCGGTCTAACTGAGTCTGTGACATAGGCTTAGTGAATGGATCAGCTGGATTTTCAGCTGATGCTATTTTCTGCATGGCTACATCGCCTCGCCCAACTATTTCTTTGATAATGTGGTAGCGCCTTTCTATGTGTTTGGATTTCTGGTGAGACCTTGGTTCCTTAGCCTGTATGACTGCTCCATTATTGTCACAGTGTAGTGGAACTGCTGACTTAATGGAAGGAACTACTGTAAGTTCTGTCACGAACTTCTTTATCCAAATAGCTTGCTTTGCAGCATCTGATGTAGCAATATACTCAGCCTCTGTAGTGGAATCTGCAGTCGTTCTCTGTTTGGAACTCTTCCAACTGACTGCACCTCCATTACAAATGAACACATATCTAGAGGTAGACTTTCTATCATCGATATCTGATTGGAAATCAGAATCAGTATAACCATCCAATTGCAAGTCTCCATCTCCATAAATCAAGAATAAATCCTTAGTTCTTCTCAAGTACTTAAGAATATTCTTGACAGTTATCCAGTGTTCCAAACCTAGATTGGATTGATACCTGCTAGTCAAACTAACAGCATATGCGATATCCGGCCTAGTACACAACATTGCATACATTAAACTTCCAATAGCCGAAGCATATGGAATCCTGGCCATCTTATCTCTTTCTTCAGGTGTCTTTGGAGACATCTCTTTAGAAAGATGGATACCATGTCTCACTGGTAACAATCCTCTCTTGGAATCAAGCATGTTAAACCTCTTTAACACCTTTTCCAAGTATAGACTTTGGGATAAACCAATTATTCTTTTCGCTCTATCTCTATAGATGCGAATTCCAAGAATATAGGTTGCCTCCGCTAAGTCTTTCATGGAGAATATATTTAACAACCATACCTTTATAGTCGTCAACATACCTGTGTCATTACCCATCAACAGTATGTCATCCACATATAAGACAAGGAAAGTGATAGCACTGTCACTAACCTTCTTATATACACATGGCTCATCCTCATTTTTGATAAAACCAAAGGATTTAATGGCTTCATCAAAACGGATGTTCCAACTCCTCGAAGCTTGTTTCAACCAATAAATGGATCGCTTTAGCTTGCATACCTTGGAACCATCTTGGGATTCAAATCCCCTAGGTTGTTCCATGAAAATGTTTTCTTCAATGTATCCATTGAGAAAAGCTGTTTTGACATCCATATGCCAAATCTCATAATCATAGTATGCAGCTATTGCTAATAAAATCCTAATTGATTTAAGCATGGCAACAAGCGAGAAAGTCTCCTCATAGTCGATTCCTTGCATTTGGCGAAACCCTTTCGCTACTAGCCTTGCCTTATAGGTCTCTACCTTTCCATCAGAACCAATTTTCTTCTTGAAAACCCATTTGTTCCCTATAGGTATAAGACCTTCAGGTGGGTCAACAAGATCCCAAACTTGATTCTTATACATGGAATCAATCTCGGATTTCATAGCATCAATCCATTTTGAAGAGTCTATATCTGATATAGCTTCTTCATAGGTAAGTGGATCATCTCTATGATCTACTTCTTCATGAGTAGACAACTCTTGTTCTTCTTCATGAAGAAAACCATATCTCACTGGTGGGTGAGATACCCTGGTTGTTCTACGAGGAATAGCTGTAGATGTTTCATCAACGGGTATAGGTTGACTAGATGGATCTATATCCATCTGATCTGTTGGTTGGTCAGAATTCTCCAATTCTAACTCTATTTGCCTTCCTTTGCCTCCTTCTTGAACAAATTGTTGTTCAAGAAATGTGGCATCTCTACTTATCACAACCTTTTGTGAAGTAGGCAAATAAAAATAATATCCAAAACTATCTTTTGGATATCCAACAAATCGACCTTTTTCTGATCTGGTCTCCAATTTATCAGTGTTCAGCTTTTTGATATAAGCTGGACAACCCCAAATCTTAACATGCTTAAGACTTGGTTTTCTTCCATGCCATATCTCATAAGGTGTGGAAGAAACTGATTTTGATGGAATCCTATTCAGAATATACAAAGCTGATTCTAATGCAAATCCCCAAAAGAAGATTGGCATATCAGTATAGCTCATCATACTACGTACCATATCCAATAGGGTACGATTTCTCCTTTCAGATACACCATTCAGTTGTGGCGTTCCTGGAGGAGTCAGCTGAGAAACAATGCCATGCTCTCTCAAGTATTCATCAAATTCAGTACTCAAATATTCACCTCTACGATCTGATCGAAGAGCTTTAATATTCTTTCCTGTTTGATTTTCTACTTCAGATTTAAATTCTTTGAACTTTTCAAAAGATTCATGTTTGTATTTCATCAAATACAAATACCCAAACCTTGATTTATCATCAGTAAAGGTAATAAAATAATGAAAACCCCCTATAGCCATTTCTTTAAATGGACCACATACATCACTATGTATTAGCTCCAAAATATTTTCAGCTCTTAGCCCTTGTCCAACAAAGGGTGATCTAGTCATTTTACCCTGAAGGCAAGATTCACATGTTGGAGTAGGCTCAGAGCCCAATGAGGATAGAATCCCCATTTTCTCCAATTTTGCAATCCTATCTTCTGCAATATGACATAATCTTAAGTGCCAAATATATTTTGAACTTGAGTTGGTTTTTACCATGGCATTGCATTCTTTTAAATCACTTGCATTCAATTTGTGTTTGTCATTATTATCCAAATAATAAAGACCATCATTCATATAACCCGAACCAACATATTTATTTCCAAAATAAATATTGCAAACACCATCGATGTGAAATTCATAGCCATTTCTAGTCAAACTAGATATAGAAATGATGTTCTTAAAAGCATCAGGTACATATAAAATATTATCCAAACACAAAACATGTCCAAACATGTAAAAAGATTTAGATCCTATGGCTAAAGCTTCAACAGTTGAGCCATTGCCAATCCGGACTCTAATATCTTGAGAACGCAAGTCGCCATCGCTTGCTAGTTCCTGCATATCATTAGAAATGTGAGAACCGGCACTTGATATCTAAAACCCAAGTGTAGATGAACTATGAGTATCATCGAATCTAAATAACAAGATATGGACATACCTTAGAAGGTATATCCTTCTTGTCCTTCAGAGAAGCAAGATACTCAGGCGTTCCTTTTCCAAAGGCCCATCCTTTTGGCGGTGGAAACACTTTCCTTTGCCTCCATCGACTTTAGTCTTCCTTTTCTGTTTAGCTATTTTCTTGGAAGGACCAGGAATCGAGGTTTCTTTTTCTTATTGCCCTTCTTCTTGTTGGACTTTCCAGGGAAGAAGATGCAACAAAGCTACCTCTTTCCCTTTATTGCTGACATATTCTTTTGGGCAATAACCAGCATGTTGAGTAAACCAGCTAAGGTGCATTCTGTTTAGTCATATGGAAATTTGTCACAAAATTCCCAAAAGACTCGTGAAGGGATGAAGGATCAAATCCGTTTGTAGTTGGAAATCCATGTTGAAGTCAAGATGTTCCAACTGCTCAATCACCGAATCATCTTGTGGACATGATCCCCAACATTACATCCCTCGGACATCCTCATACGGAATAGCCGTCTAGATATCTCATACCTAGCATTCTGCTGTGCTCACCATACAACTCTTGTAGGTGAAGGAGGATCTCACTCGCACTCTGCATGTTCTCATGTTGCTTCAGAACTCATTACTCATGGAAGCAAGCATGTAACACTTAGCTCTCATATCATGCTCCTTCCACTTGTCCAAAATATCATGTTCCTCTTGTGTGGCCTCTGGAGGTAAGGGACCAGAACATTTGAATCTAGAACATATCCTATATGTTCAAGGTTGAGACAAGCTTCAAATTTCTTAGCCAATCGCATGATTTGGTCCTGTCAACCTATTGTGATCAAGTATGCTCGCAAGGATATTGGATGATGGTGGTTGTTTTGTGCTCATTTTTATCAGAAAATTAACTGCAGAAAATAACCAGATTAATTAGTAAATGTATCATGTAATTAACCAAAATGATTATGGTCTTTTAATCAAATTGGTCCTCCCACTAACTTAGCGAATCCTACACTTCCAAAGTAGGAAACGGAAATCCTGGTTGGATGGATTTCTAGTGGGTGATTGAATTCTTATAATTCTATTGATCATCCTCAGGTACATCCATTATTGCAATTACAATAAACTATAAGTGAGCAACTCCTTGCCCATCACATCTCATGTGAGGTTCAATCCTTTACCTAGCCCCTAATGCTCACAATCTGGTACATCCATTATTGACTTATCTTGCATTAGTTAAGTTGATCCCATTGAGCCAGTAATTATGCAAATAATTTTAATGTCCTCAGGTACATCCAATATTGGCCACCAAACCATTTACATATTTACAACATCTCATGCTTAACAATTATTCTTAAGAAAATCTCTTAAATTAATTGCATCTCATACAACTATTTAAAATTTCTTAAAATAATTGCCCCAATGGAGGGCCTATGTTATAATTACTTTAATTATAGCATATCCAACTTAATCATTTGTTTGGAAGATTTTATGGTCATTCTAATTACTATTAAGGTCTCACTTTGCACATTATCCATTTAGCATGCATATATCATATAATTGCATACATTTCCATACGTCTCATGCATTCATGGATAAGCAGTAAATATGGTATGATCATGGACTTTCTAAGGGATTCAATTCTGAGCCACCAAGAATTGAATCAGGGCATTCCTAGGTGCATTTCATTCATTCATTTTTACAAGAGTTGCTGAAGGAGTACATAATCAACACTTGATCTTGAATTCCTCCCACTGGTCCCACCAATGCTCTTGACCTCCTTGAATTTCTTGCAATCCAATATTACATAGTAATCCTTGGCATACCAGGGCGAATTTACAAGAACTTAAATAAATGAAATTACAACCCAAAATTATTACAAACTTAATAATACATGCCCAAAATAAATTAAAATTAATTAATTAATTTACAATCCCAAAGAAACATAAAAGAAATAAATCCAATCACATTGGTCTTTTATAGTCCATGATCATCCATCATACATATCACTATTTAACAATTAAATAAAACATACATACTTAAATTAAATTGAATATCTCATATTCAACTTAAAAATCCAGATTTGAATATGATTCAAATAAATTTAAAAATTCAGATTTGAATCTCATTCAAACAAATTTAAAAATTCATATTTGAATCACATTCAAACAACTTCAAAAATTCAGATTTGAATCACATTCAAACATTTTTTAAAAAATCAGATTTGAATCACATTCAAACATTTTTTAAAAAATCAGATCTGAATTTTATTCAATCAATTTTAAAAAATCAGATTTAAATATGATTCAAACAACTTTAAAAATTCAGATTTGAATCACATTCAAACAACTTTTAAAATTCAGATTTGAATCACATTCAAACAATTTTTAAAATTCTAATTTGAATCATAATTTAATTGTGTGATTAAAAATCCTAATTAAACATTTTAATTAGTCATATGATGAACCTTTCATCATGCAACAATTGCATAATTTAATAACAACCACGCGCACCATGATCTTCCAAAGCCATGCGCACCATGTTGGAGTTCATCAAGCATGCCGCCACACCTCTTGATCCAACCAGCAATGGATCAATCATCTCATAATCAAATCACACAATTAAATCATATAATCAACAATCTAAATGACAAATATAGTGGCTCTGATACCAATTGAAGGAACGAAAGCGTGAAAAACACAAGTTTATACCATTGAATTCAAAAATTTTCACCTAGGGTCACATGCATCATGCAAGATTTATTTTTATCTATTTGATTTCAATGATAAACAACATATTAAAACTCTTTTAATATGTTTTTTGGATCTGTATTTGCCATTTAAGATTTTAAAATTAATCAGATTAATTTTAGAACCCTAGATTAAATCAAGAACGATTACACTAACCTCTTGATGCACTGTAGCGTGTCTGCGCCTTTGAGATTCATCTTCAGGACACCAGATGTTGTCCCTCTAGCTTGTCCACACCAAGAACACCTATGGCAGCCCTTGAACAGCTTCTAAAGCCTTTTCTATTAATTAGAAATTCAAGTTCTGCCTTTTAAGAGATTAGAGATGTAAACAGGACACTAAAAACAATTTCTAGTGTTCTTAATTCAAGAGATTGATGGCTAATCTCTTTGAATTGATGAGAGATGAAGAAGAATAGAGGGAGGGCTGCAAAATGGCGTGACCAAGGAGTGTGGCTGCTGGTTGTATTTTATTTTCTCATAACAACACTTAAATAGCTAGGTTAACACATTAAACCCTTGCCACATGTCACCCTTTGATTAACTCTAGGTTTAAGTGACCCAATCACATTGTGCCAAGTGTCAAACCTATATGTAATCTTGATTTTAATCATCTTACATGATTAAAAAATATTTGGCAAGCTTATGTGTTATGCCATGTGTCACCATCTCATGGTGCCACGTGTCACAATGCAAAATGACCAAAATGCCCCTGTGTCTTAATTTTGAGTTCTCAACCCAAAATAATTATTTTTCTTCTTCTAATTAATTTATATCAAATATAAATTAATTAATTAATCTCTATTAATTAATTTCTCATTAATTAAATTCATATTTAAACACTTTAAATATAAATTTAACTTATATTATACATCCAATAATCTAGATTTGGTTTCAAGTCATGCTAGGGACTTTGCAAACTAATTGCAAACCAAACCTATTTAATTAATCAATTAAACTCTTTAATTAATTAATTAAATCATATTTAATTAGGTGATAACTTGTGTATGTGTGTGACTTACTAGGCTCATCACTAATTGGCAATGAGACATGATATCAACTCTTAATATCATCAGAACTCTTTCTTACCATAAATGATTTCTCTAAATCATTTTATGAACCTCATAGACCATGGTTAACACCTAGCATAGCATGCCATGGCCACCCAATTAGTAATAAGGTTTACCTTAAATGAACCTATAATCATATGTTACCATGCACTAGAATCTCTCTCACATAAAATCCCAACTCAAGCCGAGTCATGGTTTATGTCAAACTCCATTTGCTATGAATATTATGTTCTCTTTTAATTCCAGTTCTTGATTAAAAGATTTTCTCATCGAAACTCTTTTACGAATAAATCTATCTGTCTGCCAGGAACTTGAAACATCAAGAACAATTAAATGAACATAGGATTTTATCTCTATTTACTTAGAGGAACAGATTCCATCTTGATCAACACCTACCTCTATATATAACTAATAGGAGCCAACACATACCCATATACCCATACATAGTACAAGTATGAAAGCAGTATCAAACTCAAACTACCTATATACAAGATAACTGTGCTATCTCAGGTCTAAAGATTATATGCACTGATATGATCTATGACAAAACATTGACAAGAGTAAACTCCATGTGCTTGTCATAAGTGTCACTGGTTCGGCCTACTTATCATTTATAAGTGCCTATCATGTTTGTTATATGGCATGAGACTCACCATTCCATCTTATTTATATCTCATATAAATAACTTGGGAACAAACATGAATACAATCTTTCTGGATAAGTCATGTCCTTATTATGAAGTATCCTCGATTGTGAACCTATTTATGATACTTCGTGCTAGAAATATTGTCACTCATATTCTTAACAACTTAAGAATAATATTTCTAACAAAATATCAATGGACCTTTTCTATTACACATAAATATATTATGTAAACGGAAAAGTGGAAATGCCTTTTATTAATAAAAATATGTACAAGATACATACTAAATGATATGCTCTAGGGCATACTACTAACACGGTGTCGGTCCGGAACATTAAGAGGATTAGCAACACACTTAAGACAACTAGAAACACAGATTTTGAGATGACAAACTTTAGTTGAATTGTGGACTTAAATTGAATTGTGTTGACTTGAGTTGTTTTAGTGTTGGGAGTTGTGAAAACAATTATTGGAAGTGCTTTTTATAGGTTTTTGAAGAACTATTTTCTCAAAATACAAATGGCACTCTGCCGAAATTTTTTCAAAATTTGCGAACAATTAAAAATGGACAAAAAATTTTACTAGTTTTGAAACTTCAATTAAATGTTTTTAATTCTTACTAAAATGCTCACCACTTCCAAAAAGTAAGAAAATGGTTTTAAAATCCCTTGTAGGGTACTTATTGAGTTATCGGTAGGTGAAGTTCGGTAGTTCATTAGGTATTCTACGAGATCATGTTATGCCTTACAGAGGCTTAAGGTATGACAGTTTCAAGTGTCAAACTATGAGTGGGTCTGATTCTTTCTCAGCATAGCGAGGGAGATACATAGGCAGTTTAGGATCGCAGTCTTAAATGCCAACCCACAACATTTCAAGACAAACGTTTCTTAGTAAGTCCTTAGACGTTGTTTAGGGTATATGGCATAATTCTGTAAGGCATAGAAGAACACGCATCAACATGTCACCTGTAGGTGTGCAAAGCGTGGAAGAACATGCATCACCACAGTTTCAAGTATCGAACTATGAGTGAGTCTAATTCTTTTTCAAGATAGCAAGGGGGATAAGTAGGCAGTTTAAAACTGCGGTCCTAAATGCGAACCCACAACATTTCAAGATAGATGTTTTTTAGTAAGTTCTTAGATGTAGTTTAGGGCACATGGCATAGTTGTATAAGGCATAGAAGAGCATGCATCAACATGTCACCTGTAGGTGTATAAGGCATAGAAGAACATGCATCACCATAGTTTCAAGTATTAAACTACGAGTGGTCTAATTCTTTCTTAGGATAGCGAGGGGGATACATAGGCAGTTTAGGACCGGGGTCCTAAATATGAATCCATAACATTTCAAATCACATAGTTAGTATTGTCATGAGATCATAGCTAGTCTTACGACACAGAGTGTATAGACAGAGCAAGATACACTCGATTTTCATATGACATAATTATCACTATTATGAGATCATAGCTAGTCTTATAACATAGAGTGTGTCAACTGAGCAAGATATACTCGATCCTCATAGCCAATGTTTCATAGTTATCAGGAGATTGAGTTTCACTTTGACGAAACTTGAGTAATGCTTTTGCCAAAGTGGAGGGCAAACTGTAGATCCTTATTTTGTTATTTATTATAAGTATGTGCATTGAGGCCGTGGAGAACCCTACGATGAAAGAATTATATAACTGTAAGATGTAATTAGAGGTATGGAGTTAAATTATTAATTTCGTGGCATGATCTTGAAAATAATAATAATAATAATATATTTTTTAGGAAATTAATTTAATTAAATTTAAATAAAATTGTCTTATTTAAATTTAATATGGGTAGCTCTTAAATGGACTTAATTAAGTTTAATTGAGCCCCATGGGCCTAAGAAAGTCTAGTTAGAAATTTTAAATGGAACCCATTTAATTTATTTTCTAAAAATTAAAATAAGACATTATATTTTTCTTTCTGCTTCTCCTATGCAAATTCTCTCTCCCACTTGGCCCCACTCTCTTCCTCACTCCCTATAACACCCTAGGCAAATCCCATATCGGCAAAACACGAGAGAGATGCTGGGTTTATAAGTTGGCAGTTCGTAACCCCTAGTGACGCGTTTTAAAACCGTGAAGGTTTCGACCCAGAGTGGACAATATCTCTAGTGGACCGGGCCATTACATTTGTGATATTAGAGCCGCTCAGCGTGCAACCTTGGGCGATGGTAAGGCAAACCTCAGCGAGGACGCTGAGTCCCATAAGGGGGGTAAATGGTTTTGGCCCAAAGCGGATAATATCTCTAGTGGGCCAGGCCATTACATTTGAGGGTGCTCCGACACCGAATGTAGCATGCCTTACTCAACTCCACTGTAGTCAGGTGAGGGGTGTTACACTCCCTATTGGTGCTGCCCCCTTTTCCTCTCTTCCTATTGGTTGAAACACCTCACCAATATCCCTAGTGGACCGGGCCATTACATTTGTGGTATTAGAGCCGCTCCACGTGCAACCTTGGGCGATGGTGGGGCAAACCTCAGCGAGGACGCTGAGTCCCATAAGGGGGGTGGAGGGTTTCGGCCCAGAGCGGACAATATCTCTAGTGGGCTAGGCCATTACATTTGAGGGTGCTCTGGCACCGAATGTAGCATGCCTTGCTCAGTTCCACTGTAGTCAGGTGAGGGGTGTTACACTCCCTATTGGTGCTGCCCCCTTTTCCTCTCTTCCTATTGGTTGAAACACCTTACCCATATCCTAGTCTCACCTAAATTCCCCAATCTCAATTGTTTAAATTATCTAAACCTTATCACCCTAGGACTTCAAACCCTACCATACATCTTTCCCTCTCCCATACAAACTCCCTCTCCCACTTGGTGCCACCCTCTTCCTCACTCCCTATTAGTGTCTCCCCCCCACCCCCCAACCCCCGCCCTTTCTCTCTCTTCCTATTAGTTTAAACACCTCACCCATATCCCAATCTCACCCAAATTCTGCAACCTAGTTGTTTAAGTTATCTAAACCTTATCACCCTAGGACTTCAAACCCTATCACACCTCTCTTTCAAAACCCTATAAATACCCTACTGAGGAAGAAGAAAATGGGAGGAAAAAAAAATATTCAGAAATATTCAGGGCTATTTAGAGATATTTTAGAGTTATAGAAAATTTAAAGATCTTCAAAAACTCTTTTAGTTCTTTCTTATTTCTTTTCTTTTCTTCAAGAAGATTTTCTTACAAGATTTCTTGAAGATTGGTTTTTGTTATTTTCTTTTCAAGATCTATGACATGTAATATTTAATTCTATGTTCCTTGCCTTTTAATTTATCTTGCATGTTCATGTGAATCATGTTTAATTTGAGGGGATACACAACTCTGCACATATTCAGTTTTTTGTCTTCCTGGTTTTTATTGCTTTCCATTATCTTATGAATTTGTAAAAATTTTAAAAAACTTATACTAATATTGTACACAAAATTTTATTAATTTTAGGCTCAAGAATCACTGAAAAAACTTTTGTATTTTATAAGTTATGGCTATTTGAATTTAGGGTTCCTGCAAAACCTGATTTGTAGCACACCTGATTTTGTGAAGCCCATATCTCCCTTGTTTATCAATATTTTAGTGTTAATCTGGTATCTAAAATTAACTTCAGAATCCTATGAATCTTTTTGAATTGGTTTCACATTCATATCTATTGAGGTTAATGAGTTATTAATTTTATAAAAAAGTAGAGCAATTTTGTCACTTAAAAAAGTTACGATTTGTGCAGACCATTAGGCGAGGGTTTTGTTTGGTCTATAAATTTTATGATCTTGTATGATGTTTTGGATGTTTATGTAATTTTTTCATGATTTTTAGGCATGTTTAACTATTTTTCAAAAATCGAACTATTTATTACTATCAATCTGCCAGAATCTGGGAATTGAATGTTTATGCATGTTCTTGTGTGTTCTTGGGTTCTAATTGATATTTAATCTATTTTTCTGTGTTCTTTTAATTCAAAAAGTGTTATGAAGTGTTTGGAATATGTTAGAAGACCTGGATCCTTAAGTAGTTGTGACTAATTAAGAATCTTAACCCTTTAGGAGACTAGAGTTAGAATCCAATGTGAATTGTTATTAGCATTTTCTCACTTTCTTTACTTCCTTTATTTTCTTTAAGTTTTCTTTATTTCGTTTTATTACAAAAAAAATTGGTAAGTAGCCCTAAGATAAGTACCATAAAGGGCATTTACATAGAGCTAAACGGGAGTAAGCTAGAGATATCATTGCTATATTAGAAGAGAATACCCTTTTTAAGGGTAGCTTGCTCCAATGACAACTACAATTATCAATAAGTAAGTAGCTCTAAATTCCAAGAATAACTATTGACATAAAATTATAGTAATAATAGGATTTTTATTTGGTAAATTAAAATTAATTTTTTTTTTAATTTAATTGACTTTGCATGTAATTAATTTAAATAAATACTTGATAAATTAAAATTAATCTTGTTTGTAAATTAAACTAATCTTGGCATATAAAATAAATTTAATTTAATACTTGGTAATTTAAATTTAAAATTACCAAGTATTAAATTAAATTTATTTTATATGCCAAGATTAGTTTAATTTACAAACAAGATTAATTTTAATTTATCAAGTATTTATTTAAATTAATTACATGCAAAGTCAATTAAATTAAAAAAAAAAGTTAATTTTAATTTACCAAATAAAAATCCTATTATTACTACAATTTTATGCCAGCAGTTATTCTAGGAATTTAGGGCTACTTATTTATTGATAATTGCAGTTACCATTGAGACAAGCTACCCTTAAAAATGGCCCTTCTCTTCTAATATGGCAATGATATCCCTGGCTTACTCTCGTTTAACTCCAAGTAAATGCCCTTTTTAGTACTTACCTTAGGGCTACTTATCAATTTTGTTTGTAATAAAAAAAAATAAAGAAAATTTAAAGAAAATAAAGGAAGTAAGAAAATAAGAAAATACTAATAAAAATTCACATTGGATTCCAACTATAGTCTTCTAAAGAGTTAAAATTCCTAATTAGTTACAACTATCTAAGGGTCTAGGTCTTCTAACATATTCCAAACACTTCACAATACTTCTTGAATTAAAAGAACACAGAAAAATAGATCCAATATCAATTAGAACCCTCTTCACATAAGAACATGCATAAACATTTAATTCCCAGATTCTAGCAGATTGACAGTAATAAGAAATCTAATTTTTGAAAAATAGTTATACATGCTTAAAAATCATGAAAAAATTATAGAAGATAGCCAAAACATCATACAAGATCATAAAATTTATAGACCAAACAAAACCCTAGCCAAATGGTCTACACAAATAGTAACTTTTCTAAGTGGCAGAATCTCACTACTTTTTGTAAAATTCATAACTCATCAACCTCAACAGATATGAATGTGAAACCAATTGAAAAAGATTTATAAGATTCTGAAGTTAATTTTAGACACTAGATTCATACAAATATTGATAAACAAGGTAGATACAGGCTTCACAAATCGAGTATGCTGCGAATCAGGTTTTATAGGAATCCTAAATTCAAACAGCCATAACTTACAAAATACAAAAGCTTTTTCTATGATTCTGGAGCCTAAAATTAATAAAATTCTGTGTATAATATGAGTATAATTTTTTTAAAACTTTTACAGATTCATAAGATAATAGAAAGTAATAAAAACCTGAAAAGTAGAAAATTGAATATGTGTAGAATTGTGTTTCCCCTCAAATTAAACATGATTACATGATTCATATGAACATGCAAGATAAATTAAAAGACAAAGAATATAAAATTAAATATTACGTGGCATAGATCTTCAAAAGAAAATAACAAAAACCAACCTTCAAGAAAGCTCACAAGAAAATCTTTTTGAAGAAAAGAAAAGAAATAAGACTGAACTAAAAGAGTTTTTTAATATCTCTAAATTTTCTATAGTTCTAAAATATCTCTAAATAGCTCTAAATATTTCTGAATCTTTCTTTTTTTTCCTCCTCTTTTCTTCTTCCTCAGTAGGGTATTTATAGGTTTTTGGGAGAAAGGTGTGATAGGGTTTGGAGTCCTAAGATGATAAGGTTCAGATAACTTAAATAACTGAGATTGCAGAATTTGGGTGAGACTAGGATATGGGTAAGGTGTTTAAACCAATAGGAAGAGATGGAAAGGGAGGCAGTACCAATAGGGAGTGAGAAAGAGGGTGGGGTCGAATGAGAGAGAGAGTTTGTATGGGAGAGGGAAAGAGTTGTGCTAAGGTTTAGAGTCCTAGGGTAATAAAGTTCAGATAATTTAAACAACTGGAATTAGGGAATTTGGATGAGACTGGGATATGGGTAAAGTGTTTCAGCCAATAGGAAGAGAGGAAAAGGGGGCGGCACCAATAGGGAGTGAGGAAGAGAGTGGGGCCAAGTGGGAGAGAGAGAGAGAGAGAAAAAGATATTTTCCTATTTTAATTTTTAGAAAATAAATTAAATGGGATCCATTTAAAATTCCTAAGTAAGCATTCTTTATAACACCCCTATATTTAGTACTTCCGTACATTCCACTATTTCGGTGACCAATGTCGGTCCGGACAGTTGGGATGTGTAAAATCATATTTTATTCACCTAGAAAGCCATAAATAAAAATTAATAGCCAATATATGAATGTTAAATGAAAATAAAGAAAACAAAGCATAATGGGTTAAATGAGCCAAGGCCACAGCAATGGGTGATCGAACCGGAAAGTAACTGCGAGCTCAGTCGCTGCCCTAATTTTGTGTGGGACCTTATGGCACGTTAGGCCTAAGGATTATTGCGAAGCTAAAGGTAATGTGAAAATGGCAGAAAAGGATAGAGAACAAGTCCAAATAATTAAATCAGGGTTCAAGAAGTAACCTAGTGCTATTAAAGGAACGGATCAGACCGATAAGGGGCAAAATGGTCAATTCACCCTTAGAGGTGACTTTTGGCCTAAATGTCTATTTAAACTGTAGGAAATTAAAATTATGAAAAATAATCAAAAACATGAAGAGGTGTGGAAAGGAAAGAAAAAAGGAATGAGAAATTAAGGGATTTATGACATCATCCATGATGCAAGCATGACCAAATAAATATTATAATTTAAAATATGAAAAATTTGGGATAATTATCATTTAAAATGAGAAAAAAAAAGAAAAAGAAAAATGAGTCTTCTCCCACCTTAAGTGCCATCCTCCCTCTCTCTCCTCTCTCTCTCATTTATCTTCCTAAATCCACCATTAAAGCTTATTTAAGCTTATATAACCACCAATTTTAACCATAAACTTTCTAGTTCCCTTAAGTAAACCTTGTTTTTGAATCTTGATTAGAAGATTGGGGGCAAGAAAGTAGAGAAAAACTTGAAGTTTTGGGAAGAGTGAAAGGAGCTAATAGAGGTAAGTTTTTTTCTTTTAAGTTGAATTGATTATTACTTATAGAAATGGAATTGAATAAGTAGAAATTAACATAAGAAATCAAGAAATCATGCATGTATGGAACCCTAGGAATTTCGGCCAACTTGAGGGTATTAGGGTTTGATGGGAATTGATGGTATTAAACATGTATGCAAGTTTAATTGAGTATGTAAATGTGATTTGTACACTTCAATTTCATGAATTATGGCAAATGGACAATTAGGGTTCTTAGTGATTAGGAAATTGGGGGAAATTAGGGATTTTGGTGAATTAAGGACCAATTGACATTGTTGATACTTAAATTGGTCAAGTGGTGTACTTCTAAGTGTAATTGAATGCATGGAATTGAATTGAAGCGTGTATGTGTAATGGCCAAATTTTGGTAGCTTGACCTTTGACCAGTTAGGAGGCTATAAGTTGAATTCTGTTACTCTAATTGTTGTGAAGCCAATTGGGGATAAAAATAGGGTCATAATGCAACAATTTTCATTCAGAAACCTTGCTCAAAAAGTGACCACAAGTTGGTCTAAAATTTAGTTGAATCCGGAATTGGTACCCGGTTACTGGGCAGAATTGACCAAATAAACAGTACATGTTCAAATGGTCATAACTTTGTGTAGAGAAGTCCGAATGACCTGATTTTTAAACCATTGGAAAGCTTAGACATAGTGGAATAACTTGCATGGAGAACACAAAGCCAAATTTTGACCATAACCTAGTTAAATCGCTAACCAAAATTAGGTCACCAAAACTGTTAGAACCAAAATTTGCCCAAAAAATCTGGAAATGACCAATCCGGCTAGTTATGGTAAAAATGCCATAACTTGAGCTACAAAACTCCAAATGGAGTGATTCAAAAAGAGAATTAAACTAGACACATTAAGGAACAACTTTGATGAAGAAAGTTTAGCCAAATTTTTACTGTAGATTAGTCCAATAAAATAGTAAACATAAGAGACCAAAACTAAAATTTTGAAATTTCTCTTAATAGGCCTTGAATTGTAATTGGCAACTAATGCCAACAAAATTATGACCCAAAATGTGGTATGACCATGTGTTTAGAGATGGTATACCTATTAATTGTGAAAAAGTCAACATTTTACTCAACTATTAATATGAATAGTAACACCATAACATTAAGTATAAGGCACTCAACTTAGGAAACTTATTAAGTGAATTTAAAATGCAAAGTTCAATTGTTGGAATTATGGTTAGAAATAATTTGAATGGATATTGAAACACTCTAATTATGTGTTTCAGTGGGAAAGGAGCCCTCCAATGAAGGAGGAAAAATTAGACCAAGTCAAGACTAGTTATAAGGTTTGTGCACAACAACTAACTCCTTTTTTATTTTCAAATTGAATTTTGAATTGAATGTGAATGTGAATTGATGAATATTTTTTATGCTTGGAAAATTGTTAAAATGGTTTGAAACCACAATGTCATGACTATATGTTTGAAATCCTCACTAGCTTACTTAGTGGGACAAATTAGATTTATATTCCCTCTCTGGCTGAAGTGTTGAGGTGTGTGCCAGTTGAGGACGAATTGAATGAGTACTCATATATTTGTGCTAGCTAGCCTTTGCATTCCCCATTAGCCTTTGGTTATTGGGACGAATTAGATGTTTGTGTCATAATTAAGCTGTGTGACTTTTCAAAATTTTGTTTTATGATTTGTGGAATGAAATTTGATTTATTTAAGAAATTTTCTTGCTTTAGAAATAAAGCATGATTTTCATGTGTTAATAATTCAATTGATTTAATTTGAAAATTTGTGATTATGTCAATATGTAAATTATTATTTTGTTTAAGTTGTATACCACTGAGTCTTTGGCTCAGTGATAGCTTTTTATTGCTGTCGCAAGTAAAGAGACAGATAAAGCAGCAGAGTAGGTTGCTAGTAACGTGAAGAAATCATTAATTTAGAGTCATTACCAGGTATATAGAATATACCCCTGTAAATATTTCTTTTTAATGTATATGTATCTGTGTGTATGTATATACTTGACTTGAGCAGTTTTATAAAACTTTTAGGATTTTATTTTGATTAGTGTAAATATTTATAATATAAGCCAGTTATTTCTTATTAATGAAATCCTTGAGTTTCTTTGAATTTTTTTTATAATGAATTGCTTGAAACAATGTTGATTGAGAATGGATTATGATGAGTTGTAAATGGCGTTGTGGTTTAAATGTATATTGGGAGTATTTTTCATAGGTTTTGAAGAACTGTTTTCTCTATTTACAAATGGAATTCTATCAAAATTTTCGCAAAAATTCTAGAAATTTTGAAAAGAATAAAATTTATTGTTATGATATAAACCCCAAATAAAAGTTCTTTAATGATAATTATCTTCTCTTTTCACTTTGAAAGAAATTGAAATTGTACAAAATCGCTTGTAATATATTTAATGGACTATCGGTAGGCGAAGTTCTGTAATTCATTGGATATATTACAGGATCGTATCATGCCTTATTTAAGGATAGGGTGTGACATTCTTAGGCCCATTTAAGAATTGCTCATATTAAATTTAAATAAAACAAAATTTTATTTAAATTTAATAAAATTAATTTCCTAAAAAATATATTATTATTATTTTCAGGATCATGCTATGGAATTAATAATTCAACTCCATGCCTCTAATTACATTTTACAGTCACATAATTTTTTAATCATCGGGTTCCTCACGGCCTCAATGCACATACTCATAATAAATCACAAAATAAGGATCTGCATATTATTAATTTAAAATAGTACTTATTATATTTTTTTTAAAAAAATTTATATTTATATTTTTTTTATAAAATGTTATCATTTTTGCCATAGTGTAATATATTTTATGTGAAATAATTAAGTTCGACTAGTATGAAATAAATAAATAAATATACATACATACATACATACACACGCACACACACACATAAATATGTGTGTGTGTGTGTGTGTGTGTGTGTGTGTGTGTATTAATTAGAATTAATGTTTACAATTTAATTGTTAATGTTTTAATTTTCAATATAAAATAAAATAAAATTTGAGATTTGTTATGTAAAATAAAAAATATTAAATATTACAAAAAAATTTCATCTAATTAGCATAATTTAGAGAATTGAACATGGACATAACTGAACTCAACTCAACTAAGCCTTTATCCCAAAAATTTGAGATCGGCTATATAGATTCTCTTTCTCCACTCTAAACAATTTTAGGTTAAATCATCGGAAATGTGTAATGCTTCTAGGTCATGTTATACTACTCTCCTCCAAGTTAATTTATGTCTACCCCTTCTTTTCTTTCTATCCTCTAACCTAATGTACTCTACTTGTCTAACTGGAGTCTCCGTATGTCTACGCTTCACATGATCAAACCACCTCAATCTTCCTTCTCTCAACTTATCCTCAATTGGCACCACTCTTACCTTTTCTCTAATACTCTCATTATGGACTTTATCTAGTTTAGTGTGGCCACTCATCCACCTTAACATTCTCATCTCTGCAACTCTTATCTTAGACACATATGACTCCTTCAGTGCCCAACACTCACTACAATATAACATGGCCGGTCTTATGACCGTATGGTAAAATTTTTCTTTTAACTTATTGAGAATCTTACGATCACATAAAACTCCCATGGCACGTCTCCACTTCAACCATCCGGCTTTAATCCTATGACTAACATCCTCCTCACATCTCTCATCTACTTGAAGGACTAAGCTGAGATATTTAAAGTGATTACTTTGGGACAGTACCACCCTATCTAAACTAACTCCTATCACCAGTTCGGCCTTCACTGAGCTTGCAATATATGTATTCTGTCTTCGTTCTACTTAACTTAAAGCCCTTTGACTCTAGAGTACTTTTCCAAAGCTCTAGCTTTCTATTGACTCCTTCTCGCGTCTCATCTATCAAAACTATATCATCTACAAACATCATGCGCTAAGGG
This sequence comes from Hevea brasiliensis, assembly GCF_030052815.1. NCBI lineage: Eukaryota > Viridiplantae > Streptophyta > Magnoliopsida > Malpighiales > Euphorbiaceae > Hevea > Hevea brasiliensis. Next base: position 71,859,324 of record NC_079501.1, read on the forward strand.
ATACTCTGTTGTATATGTTTCGTCAATTTATCTAAAACTAATATAAAAAGGGGGGCTTACAGCTGAACCTTGGTGTAATCCAACTGAGATAAGAAAATCTCTTGCGTCCCCTCCCACTGTGTGCGCAATAGTAGTTGCTCCTTCATACATATCTTTCAACACTTGTATGTACCTAATAGATACCCTCTTTTATTCTAACACTCTCCATAAGACATCTCTTGTAACACTATTATAAGCCTTCTCTAAATCGATAAAAACCATGTGTAGATCTTACTTCACATCTCTATTATTCTTCATCAAGCTTCTAATGAGAAAGATCACTTCCATAGTTGAACGACCAGGTATGAAACCAAATTGATTGAGAGAGATAGAAGTATCAGAATTGAACATGGACATAATCTCATTAAAAGAAAATTAACATTAAACCAATATTAAATTAACCAGGAAAGTTTGTTTGAACTTCAATTTAATAATTTCTAATGAAATTTGATTAAATTTTAAGGAGTGGGCAAAAGTGAATGAATTTTAGTTTGGAGTTTTATAAGTGATTAGTGAATTTTAGTTTGAAGTTTTATAAGTGATTAGAGGAATTGACAAGATTTTTTATTTTTTAATTTTTCACTTCATTCAATCTCTCTTTATCTGTAAAAGAAATCTAAAATGAACCACAGAGCTAAAATTTATTTATTAAAGTTTATTTTTTATTTAAATTTATTTATTTACTAAAATTATTTATTATAAAATATTAATATGCAACATTTATTTAATTTTAAATTTTAGTTAAATTTTGAAATACTTTAAATTTTTCATTTAAAAAATTAATTTATATAAATACAAAACTTTAATTTTTTTTATTTTTTTAGAAAATAATTTAAAATTTTACTTTAATTTTTTTTTATGAGTGATTCTCAGTTTTCACAAGTCTAATATCTAGATATGTCTACACATGTGTAGAGGCATTGGACTAAAAATTGAAGAAAGGATTAAAATATTTGATGGAAATAAAATTTAAAAATTTTAAATAATAATAATAATAATAATAATAATAATAATAATAATAATAATAATAATAATAATAATAATAATAATTCCATGTATTAAAAGTTATCTTCTAAATTAATTGAATGTATAGTTTGCAAATCCGAATGAAAGAAAGCAGAAAGTGACTAAAGTAAACTTTATGCCTATGCATGGTCAGCACGGTAGTTTATATATATATATATATATATATATATATATATATATATATATATATATAATGAGAGAATAAATTTTTAAATGGATATAAATTATAGATTTTTATTTTTGTGATTTTTTGGACATGTGCATTGACACCGTGAGGAATTCGATAATAAAAAAATTATATGACTATGAAATATATTTAAGGATATTCAAAATAAAATAATTATATGTATAATATGATTCTTGAATAAATTTTTAAAGAGTAAAAAATAATAAAATAAAATTTATTTTTTAAAAAATCTATTTGGACTCTATCGGCCTAATAAGGTTTGAATAGAAATTTTAATTGAATAAAATGCTAACCTAAATTTTTTTTAAAGAAAAGAAAATTTTATCTCTATTTTTATCTCTCTTCTTAACTATCCCTCACCCATACAACATCTTCTTTCCTTAGTCTCCCTCTCCCACACAAACTCTCTCTCCCTCTCTCTTACTAATCAAATTTTTCTCTTTCTCTAGCCCACCAACCGGTTCGCCCTTTTTTTTTCACTAATTTTTCTTTATTTTATCTTTTGTTTTTTCTCTTCCTAAGCTATATCAATAAGTTTTTTAATTGTATCACAATTCTACACCCATAATGCTATAAATACCCCATTAAGGAGATGAAAGGAACATACTCAAATATCAGTCCCTAGAGCTCTCTCTAAATTTCTGTTTTCCTTTTCTTTCTTTCTTTAGTTCAAGAAAGTTTTTCCTTATTTTTTTAATATTTAATCAAGGCAAGTGTCCTTAACACCTTTTGTTCAAGATTTATGCTATACTTTAGTTATTTCATATTTATATGCCCTAAGTTAACCTTATATGTTCATAATTTACAAGTATATGTGATAAATTTAAGGGTGATGACAATTCTACACATATTCTTGTTTCTTTCACTTCGTTTTAATTAATTTTTGTGTATTTATGCTTCTGTAAAAATTATATAAAAATTATATTTGTAATCTTCATGGCACTCTAATAATTTTAGCCTCAAGAATCATGAAAACACTATTAAATTGAATAAATTATAGCTGTATAAAATTAGGGTATCTACAGATCGCGATTTGCAGTACAGTTGAATTTCAAGGTTCATATCTCTCTCAATTCTTCATCTTTTTCTACAATTCTTGGGTCTAAAATTAAATTCAAGATCTTTTTAACTTTTTCCATTGGTTTCATACAATATCTTTTATGGTTTGTTTGATACATTAATATTAAAAAAGTAGTGCATATCTATCTCTAATGAGTAACTGTGATAAACCATGCTTTTTTAAAATTATTTGGTTGATATTTTATACTAGATAATAATTTTCTATTTTAATATGATTTCTTGGGAATTTTTGTATAATTTTTATATATGTTTAACTAATTTTAGAAATTCAAATACAAAAACACTGTAAACCGCCCAAATCTAAAAATTTATGTTGGTTTATAATTTTTTGTTTTAATGTTTTAAATTGTATTTTGATCTAATTTTAATGTTATACATGATGTAATATGGTGTTATGAAGTGTTAGGATTAGGTCAGAAGACCTATGGTCATTTGGTAGATTTAATCAAATAAAAGTCTAAACAACTTAAGAGATTAGTATTACATTTTAATGCAATTTATTATTAATTTATTTCATATTATAAATAAAATTGATAAGAAGCCCAAAGGTAAATACCAAAAAGGACAATTGCGTGAAGCTTGCATGAAGCTTAACGGAAACAAGACAGAGATAAACTTGGTATACTAGAAGAGAAGCCCATTTTTTAAGGGTAGCTTGCCCCCAATGGCAATTACAATAATTAAAAGGTAAATACTCTTTAAAATTTCTTGAAATAACAATTTTGTATGTAATATATAGAATAGAATTTATTTGATAAATAATAAAATAAATTTTATTTGAATCTTTAACCCACTTGTATGAAATTTAATTAAATAAATATTAAGTAAATTAAAATCAATTTTGTCTGTATTTAAATCCATATTTGGCATGTAAATTAAATTTAATTAAACACTCAGTAAATCGTAAAATAAGTTAGTATACTAGAAACAAATTTTTTTAAGTTGTAATTATTTGGGACCCTTACGTGTTTATTAGAATAAATTACATATGTACATAATTTATTTAGTTTAATTATCCTTTGGATAACTTGGTAAATAAATAAATTAATTAATTACATAGAAACTTAAGTTTATTTATAAATTGAATTTATTTGTAAATTAGATTTTCATTAATAAATTAATTTTAGGCATTCGGTAAATTTTACTTAATTTAATTTAGCAACCTCATAGACAGGAAGTACTTGTGCATGAAAATTATTTATAAATAACAACCCCTATTTGAATTATTTGCATGTGTAGGTTTAGAAATCGCATTTTAGGTAAGAGGTTTAATAAAAGAATAATAAATATGATTTTTATAAACATTAGTAGAGGACTGACACTCAAATTAATGAGATTAGACCTGGCATAAAGGGGTGCTTAACACCTTCTTTTTACATAACCACTATCCCAAACCTAGAAATTGGGCTATAGTGACGACGATTGTAGAATCTCTACAAGGAGTAAGTTGCCATCCGCAATTCTATTGAAAAATTGAGTGCATCAATCAAGTCCTTTCGATTCTCCCTTCCGAAATTGATGTCTCAATCAGATGTCTCTTGAAATAAATAATGAATATGTCTCAGTTATTACCTGGATATCAACTCCTGTCTATATATGCCTTTGTGGCATAAATATTTAATACCGTTATAATGTTGTGAGAAAATGACACTTATTAGTGGACTCGATTCTATGAAGATTATATAAATTGTACGTCTAAGAAATGCTGTCTAAGGAGGTGGTATTTAAGTAAGACTAATGTGACTCTACTAACTTTCTTGAGCATTACTTAGTACACTTTATGCAATCCTAATTGATGGTTTTTTGCCTCATGCCACATAAATACCCTTATTTTTTAAATTATTTACAATTTTATAAATAATTTATTATAATTTATTTAAATTAATTTTGGAATTTTTATAAATTTAAAACTGATAGTTCTAATCGTAGTCAACTTCTACTTCATTAAGTTTTTTTAATTATAAGTCAATATAAACTAATAATTTATTTAAATTAATATTAGAATTTGTATAAATTTAAAATTGATAGTTCTAATTGTGGTCAAATTCTACTTAATTACATTTCTTTTTATTGTAAGTTAAAATAAAATTTTATAAATAAGAATTCTTTAAAATTATGAATTCATTTTTTTTTGTAAAAATTGTAATTTTCATGTTAAAAAACTTGATTTTATAAAAGAAAAACTAAAAATCAGATATTATACTTTTCTAAATATAATTATAATAAAAATTATAATTATAATATAAATCAAATACAAATTGCTTTTAATTCCATTTTTTTCCTTTTCTTTAGATTGATTTTTAATTAATTATTAAAATTTATTGCTTTATTATAATAATATAAAAAATATAAATAATAAAGGGCATATCTATATATAATTTTATAATTAATTAATAAATAATAATATATATAAATGTACAATTGAGTGGGCAAAATTTTGAATGGACAAAACTACCCTTAAAATTTATGTTATTTACAATTATATTATTTTTAATTATTTATATTAATTTTAGAGTTTTTATAAATTTAAAATTCCTAACCTTAATTATAATTCTACTTAACAAAAATTTCTATTTCAACTTAAATTAAAATCTTATAAAAAAATTAATTTTTAAATTCATATTTCCTTAAAAAAGATTATGAATTTATTTTTTAAAAAATAATCAATTTCAAATAAAATGGCTTTTAATTATACTAATAATTAATATTCTAAATTTTAATTAATAAAATTCTATTTTTCTCAATTCTATTTCAATTGGAAACGTAAAATTAGGTAAACTAAAATTAAATTTCAGACAAAAAAAGTAATACAATACTTAATTAAAGAAAAATAAAATTTGTAGAATCATAAAAAAGCTTTAGCGATAAAAAAAAAAATCTTTTAAATCATTGTTAACATTATGTGTAATATGGTGGCTTAAATATATTTACTAAATATTATATAGATATGACAAAAGCTTTTATATACAATTAGGGGCAAACACAGAATTAAGAATGGAAGAGAACAAAAATTAAATAGTCATATAATTATTTTAATTGATAAAAATTTATAAATTATACTTTTATCAAACAATAATCATATTATTTTTTATAAATTATATATTTTATTAACTTTAAATAATCATTAATAACTTAATAAAGAAAGTTTATATAAATTATAATTAACATTCATTGTAATATTTTTCGGCCGTTGATTAGAACATTAATTTTTAAAGAATTTAATTTATGATTTGGAGATTAAAGAGTTAAAATGCTGTAAAACACTAAATTTGAGGTTTAAGAGTTTAAGTGTGTGTAGACATATTTTTAAATTAATTATTGTTTACACTAATAAATTATAATTATTATAATAAATATTAATAATTTGACAGTGGCTTTATGTCTATAAATAAATAGAGATAAATTTTTATACCATAAAAATGAGATTTTTTTTGCTTAATATTTAATCTATTTTCATAATTGATGGTAAAATTAATTTTAAATATTATTTAATTAGATAAAATTATTATTCCTAAATTTTGAGAGAAATTTTGTAGATAAATTAAAAAAATCAGTCACTAAAATTAAAATACATAATAATTTAAATAAATATAAAATTTGTAAAACCTTATATTTAATATATTTTTTTCAGTAAGAAGGGAAAGTAATATTTTTTCTTAAAATAAAAATGAATACGTGGGTCTACCATTATGTACAATATTGATAATAAAAATATAACCTTAAGCAAATAAAATTAATAAAGCTTAATAAATATAAATAATTAAAAATTTAAATTATATATATAAGTAATTAATAAAAAAGCTTAATGCATAAACTTTTAGTAATTATTATATGTAATCTTTATTGTAAAACTTTCATTATAAAATTTTTTTTCTACTATTTACTCTAATTATTTTTGCCTCACTTTTATTACCTTTAATATATATATATATATATATATATATATATATATATATATATATATATATATATATATATATATATAGTGATATTTTGCGTATGGCCACTAAATTGGCAAAACCTCTAATTTATAAAATTAATATCTTAAAAATTTATGCCATCATATTATCCATATATTATTTAATAGAGTAATAACATGACAATAATAATAATTGAAATAAAAAAAAATTATCATATTAGCATTATTTCAAGCTTAAAACTTCATGATATTAATTTAATGAAACTAAAAATTTTCTCTCTTAAACACTACAAGGTGTATTTCTTAAATTATATATATATATAGAGAGAGAGAGAGAGAGAGAGAGAGAGTTTTACTTGTTTTATTTGTTGAGCTTCTAAATTCAATAGATTATCTTTTTAAATATTATATTTCATTTGTTGTATTATATATTTTTTATGCTATCCTTTTTTTATGAATTTTGTATATTTTTATGTTGAATATGATTTATTAACATAGAGTTTTTGGTGTACGATTTCTCATTCTAAGTTGGTTTGCAATTAATTATTTAAATTTTATCATTATTTATTATTTTTACAATTAGATCATAAACCTGAATAAATTAAAAATAATTTTTTAAATAAAAAATTATAATTTAAAAATATATTAAAAAAATAAGATGCACGTGCAATGCATGCGCTATAGAAAACTAGTGTATATATATATATATATATATATATATATATATAGAGAGAGAGAGAGAGAGAGAGAGAGAGAGAGAGAGAGAGAGAGAGAGAGAGAGAATTCATATCAAATTTAATTAGACTATTAAATTATTATTAATTAAAAAATGTTATTCTTTAATTAAAAGAATTTTAACATTTTTATTTTAAATATTAAAACTCTAAAATGTTAGCAATAAACTTTAGCCAAATAAGTTAGTAGTTGCTCTTAAATTAGTATTCTTAAATATCATTTTTTTTAATGGCCATAAGTTATTCTTTGTTTATAATAATAATAATAATAATAATAATAATAATAATAATAATAATAATAATTATTATTATTATTATTATTATTATTATTATTTTAAAATAATAAAAATAAAATAATATTAAAGTAAATTGAAATTTATTAAATATATAAAATGGAGAGAGAAAACTTTTAAGTATTGATTTTCTTTCAAAGTAAATGTGGGTTTTAATTTTACTGCCATTGACATTTTCAAATTAAAAATTAGGGTATATAATAATGTATGGTAATTATATTTAGTAATTATATATTACAATTATTCAGCAAATACAGAAAAAATTTTAATATTGACTTTTCTCTTTTAAAAAAATAAAAAAAATTAATGGATAGGTATTACATTTAATAATTAGACATGTTTAAAAGAAAATTTATTCATTAATTTCTCAAAAAAATTCAAATATTCTTACACCATTGGAAATTAAATTTTCAATTATAGCAATAATTGGAGAGCCATGAGAATATTCGTTTAATTTTGAAATTAAACGTATTAGATTGACAAATTATCAGTAATTAAATACTAAATTTAATTGCAGTAAATATATTTGATTTTCCTTTAAAAATTAGGAAAATTAATTAGGAAATGTGGGTTTTGATTTTTATTGTCATTGACATTTTTAATTTAAAAATTAGGAAACTTCATAGTGAATAACAATTATATTTAGTAATTAATACTCTTCTATCATTTAAATTTGGTGTCACAGCCCGAACCCACAGGCTAGACCAGCACTAGGACCTGGGCCAGCACAAAGCCCCCGAAACCCGTAGTAAGCCTTACTAATCCCATATCCATAATTAGGGCCCAAAATTGAAGCCCATCATGCAAATAAAATAAGATAAAATATTATATTATATTTTTATTCGGGTCAACCCAACTTGATAACTATTAAAATCTAAAGCCAGGGGAGCCCAGCTCAACCCTGAATCAATCAATTATAAACTATATAAATATCATAAAAATTTCATTTGTTAATATCAAAAACTTAAATTAATATAGTCTCCAACAAAACCTATGTTACTGCTAACACATGCAGAGTTCTAGATTTCAAATTTTCAAAATAATAAAACAAATAAATAACCGATGTTAAACATGCGAGGAAGAAAGCAGGTTGCTCTGAAAAAGAACTCATCTTGTAGCCTGGAAAAATGGTGAACATGAGTGAGCGTTTGACTCAAAGAGTAAATATTTATTTTACATATAATTTCTAAACTATCTAATTCTAATGCATCCTTAGAAATGAAATGCATCATTTTCATAAAAATCAAACAAATTATATTAAGTCACATCAAAGATAATCTGGAGCACTCATGCACCCGTTTCAAATCCATACTCACACATATGGGGAGTTGATCCCCCTACCAGTGACGCCTCTTACACGTCTACTATATAGCCGAGCAAGAAGTGACACATTCGATGCCGAAGCACCCTATCTTGTCTTATCATGTCCATTGTAAATTTTTAATATCATTTAAAATAGGTAATCTATGTATAGAAATTTTTTTTTTTTATAAAAACCCGGACAGAGCCTCCTCTGTTTTGTTAGCATCTGGTGGATTCTACTAATTACCTGTTAATATGTTCATATTCATTTCATACATTTCCGTATCATATTCTATTGTATAATTTCATTCACAATTATTTATGAGATCTCAAAAAGGTATCATCTATTGCATTCATATAGGAATTCATAGATAATAATTTACAAGTTTACTTACAATCTCAAAGTTTAATTACAATCCAAAATGAAATACATCATGTGTTTATGTATAATAAACAAAAGAACAAAATCTAGACATACATGGGCCCTACCAACAAAATTACAACTATAGAGGTGACTAGTAGACACTGGCAAATTTGATCGGCCTCTGTATGAGCACTACTGCTGCTGTTACTGCGGCTGCGGGGACTGGTCTCCAGTACCTACGCGATGGAAAATCAACGCGCTAAGCATAATGCTTAGTAGTGCATAATTTATAATAACAATGATTAAATAATTGAAATAATAATTCTATATGGCAATTCATAATTTCTAGGTATTTTACATTTTTATTGCACTTTGGTAACAATTGAAATTATCGAGATCTTTTTGGTTTACTTATTGTATATTCTGTCTTAATTAATTGTTATCAATGCCCAAGAAACCTATAACAAGTTATAAAAACTGGATACACGGGAGTATACTAGATAGATAGCCATATATCTATCCAGTATACGTCAGTTATGTTAGGCATTAGGCCTGCGGGCAGGAATTTAAGCCAGATATAATATTAGGCACAATGGCTAACGGGTAGGCATAAAACCTGTAGAACAATCATGTCAGACAGATTTTATCTGTTAATGATTATTCTTATGGGCAGTACTGCTATCTGTAATCCCTAATTAGTATATCAACTGATCTAAATTAAATAAATAAGTCTAGGTATACTATGGGCAATTACATATTATTACTTATTTATTTGAAATGTTCATATCACTTTATAGTGGAAAAATTGGTCCCACGTACCCCTTTCATGTGGTTTAGTATTTAATGGCTTGTTAGGGTTAAATTCCCTACCATAAGATAATTTATCTCATGGACCCTTCTTTGATTTTAGTTTTTGTGTCGTACTTTTGCCTATCTATATAAGCAAGTTATAGCCACTGTTTAGTCATACTTCCTTCATGGAAGTTGTTCCTATATGTCTTATGTTTATTTTCCCTTCTGAATCATGTCAATTTGATTTTTAGAACTCAAGTTATGGCCAGATAACCATAACTGATTCATTTTCAGATTCTAGTTCCTTAACTAAGCAGCTTTTGGACTTAAATTTTACCTAATTAATGGAACATGTTGCAGTCACTTTTAGGCATGGTGATCTTCATAGAAATTGTTGTCCTATGTCTTATGATCATTGAGAAATTTGTATCACAATTTTTCAAGTTTTGTGGAATTATTTATGGCCAATTAACTAACCTGGACTTATGTACCCTGTGCCAATAGGGTTTCAGTTCAGGTCAGTGAATGCAGGTCACTTTTTGGAGTTCTTAAATTCATAATTTGAGGAAGTTTTCTGAAACAAAGTTGGAGCGCTATTTCTTATGTTTCTGGAAAGGTATGGCTCATCCTAATTGGATTTTTCTAGTGGGAGATATGACTAAAAGACTGTTCTAGGGTCAAATGAAGTTTGGTCAGATTCCAGGTTTTGATGTATTGACTTGTTCTAACAATTTGGCCTAGTTCTCTTGATTTCTGGGTTTTGGTCAAAATACCAATTTTGTATATCTGTGTCTTATGGACATTTTGCCACTAGTTTCATTATATTTGAGTTCTTGTAGACCAAGTTATGGTCATTTTTCCAAAACTAGTTGGGTAAGTTTATGTCCAGCCGTTTCTGGACAACGTAATTCTGGGCAGTTTTATGATCCAAATTGGGCCAGCAATTTGGCTTAGTTTTAGGCATTTCTGGATTCTGTGGTCCTCATGAAAATTGTAGCCCTATATCTAAGCTTTCCAATGGTATCAAATTTAGATCATTTGCACCAGTATAGAGGGAGTTATGACCAAATGAATACGTACTGTTCATTTGGTCATTTTCTGGGTTTTGTGCAGGGTCATCCGGATTTGGGCAAAAAATTGGTCAAGTTTTTTATGAAATTTTGTCACACCCTACCCCTCTGTAATGCATAACATGATCCCGTAGTATACCTAATGAATTACCAACTCCGTCTACTGATAACCCATTAAATACACTACAAGGGATTTTAAAAACTTTTCTTACTTCTTTTACAGTGGTGAGCCCTATTTACAGGTGTTAAAAACCTTTTTGAACTGAAGCGATAGAACTAATACATTTGAATTATTTGCAATTTCTGTAAAAATTTTGGCAGAGTGCCATCTGTATTTTGGATAAAACAATTCTTCAGAAAACCTGTAAAAAAGCACTTCAATAGATTTCCAAATCTCAACTCCAACATATTTCTCAAGTCAAATCCACAGTGATTTTTCAAAGACTGAGATACAAGAAATATAATACAATTTTTACAAGTCAAATAACTGATAATTATTTTACAACTTCAAGGTACAATTTGAATTTACAACTGCTCAAAACCAAAAACAATATGTACATACAGTGGTCATACATTACAGTACAAAATGCAAAATGTGGTATAATCATTATACCCAAAAATCTCTCGCTGGAGGTACTAACAGCCTAGTCTGCTGCCCTGTTTGTCTGTTTACCTGCGACAGCAATAAAAAGCTATCGCTGAGACAATGTCTCAGTGGTGCACAACATTAACCAAATACAACTTAAATCACAATTCATAAATCATATAAACGATGGATACGTAAAACCATAGTTAAATTCAAGACAATGAATGTCATAAAGAATTTAACACAATATCACATTAAATCTCAGTAATCGAAACATAGTTAAATTCAAAAGACAGTGAATGTCAATAAGAATTTAAACTCCATTTCACAAATTATCAAATCGCATAATAACACCATTTAGTCGAATAATTTAAGAATACAGTGTTGCCAATTCATTCACAACTTAAGCCATGACACAAATTTCTGATCAATGCCGCGTTGTACACCACGACAAAGCAATCACAACCCCACTAATTGAAATCAATGAGGAAGGGAGCTAGCTATATAATGAGTACTCATCCGATCACCTCAACTGGTAAACCAGAGAGGGAGAAAAATAAACGATCACAACTCCATAAATGGAGAAGGAAAATAAACGATCACAACCCCATAAATGGAGAAGGAATGATATGATACTGTCATGCTAAGTGTGAACATAAAATCAATTCCAAACATTTTATTCAAATGATTCGTGAGAATCCAATAAATTTCCAAAGTTATAATTTCATTCACAAAATGGCAACACAATTCATAATTAACTTTAATTTCCACAATTCACACTAAATCAAATTTTTCACAGTTTCAAACCATTTACAATGCTTTTCAAGCAATAAGTATCCATCAATATCATTCAAACAGTTTTTCACAATTTCAAACTATTTACAATGCTTTTCAAGAAATAAGTATCCATTCAAACACACTTCCATAATTTAAAACAATAATATACAAATAGTCAATATTTATTTCAATTGAAAATTCAAAAGAAATACTGTTGTGCACAAACACTTGATATTTGTCTCCTGGTCTGGACTCAGTGTTTCCTTCCCTCTTCCTGAGTCTTTGCTAACTGAGAAACACAATTTGAAGTGTTTCAGTATTCATTTAAACTATTTCTAGCGATAATGTTTGATAAGTAATTCACTGAATACCCTTATTTGCTTAATTAACCAATATATCAACCCTCGATGCGTTCTAGGTAAACTAGGTTTTAACGTTACTAATATGTCACATTCGATAGTATTTTAGGGTTGGTACGTGTTACCAAACTCATTTCCTTGTTTAGTGCATTTTAATGCAACTTGCTGGATTCTGGAATACTAGTTTGACCTAGCCAAACGACCTAGTTCCCTCAGTTTTCGGGTTTCGGTCAAAACTACAAACTTGTAAATCTATGTCTTATGGAACGCGGGGAAAAATTTCAGGTCATTCCGAGTTATGTAGACCAAGTTATGGTCATTTTACTATTGCTGGTCAAATGGCATCAAATTAGGTCATTTTAGGTCAATTTGGTCAACTTTGGTTCGGCCAGTTTTTGGACCTGAACTTGTGCAAGCTGTTTGACTTGCTTATGGTCATTTTTGGGCTTTGGTGTCTTCATAAGACTTGTAGGTATGGGTCTTAACTATTCATGGTTAAAATTTCAGGTTAATTGGACCTGTTTTGAGTGAGTTATGGCCTAAACACTAACTGCTGCCCAAATGGTCAGTTTTCAGGCCTCATTTGCAGTTAATTCGAATTGGTCATTTTTCATGTCACCTTGCAAGCAGAATTTTGGTATGCTTTCTTAATGAAAGTTGGCACATTTTGTGCCTAGTTTCACCTCCAATTGGTCTCATACCAATTGGAGTTACACATTTAGAGTTATAGGCTGAAATGCACACTGCCCTTAATTACCTTGCTTAAACATGTAGCAATTACACATTTACCTTACCATAAATCCACTCCTCAACCCAATTCTGTTTTGGTACATTACCAAAACCATATACCACCTTACCTTAAAGTCACTTTGGGCAGAATACAAACATCCTCAATACACCAAATAAAACTCTAATTCATAAAGTTCAAATACAACCACATATACACATAAACATTTCTAATTCTTACATACACTTTACACAATCAATTTACATACAAATTCATCAATCCTCAATGTCACAATATACCCAATATCTTCATGAATTCAAACACTCATCAAGAAGCCTCAAAGCTGCCGAAATGCTCCACCATGCCAAAGTGTCCATAATTTCGTCAACTTCCATTTCAAGTGCACAATCACCATATACATGTGGAATTAACTACTAGGACATTAAATCACCCTATTCAACATGAATTCCCATCAAACATATGTATGAATATTTCATTAAACATACAACTCCATGGCTGTCCAAAATGGATATATCAATAACTCCTCAAACTTGAAAATTTTCTTCACAATTCAAACACCCATAACAAGTATACAAAGTTTAACAAAGCAATGTTCAAAAATACAAACTTACCTATGGTTGGGGCTTGTTAAACCTTCACTAAACTTCTTGATTTTGGTATCAAACTCTTCCTTGTGATGTGGAGGTAATCTTTAATGAAGAAACCTAAGTGTTTGGAAGTGAAATGAGGGAGTGGATGAAGCTTTGAACCAAACGGCAATGGAGGATTTCCCTTTCTTCATTTCGGCATGGATGGAGGACTTGGGGAAAATGAGGTTTGCAGATTATTTAATGAACTTACACCTGCCCATTTTGTTCTTAATTTATCCCTTAGTGGTCCACTTACTCAATTTAAATCATATAATAAGTTTAATTTCCATTTATTCCACATTAAACCCATAATTTTTGCTATTTACTTTAGGTACCACCAAATTAATTTTTCATTTTATTTTCCAAGTGTAATATTATTTATTTTTAATGGACATGTAGGTCAAAAGACAAATCGGGGTGTCAAATGACCACAATGCCCCTGTTCGGGTTACATTCCCGATTTTTCGGTAACACCGGGTTTTGTCCGTTTTTCGATTTCTCACTTTTCTTTGTACTAATTATTTAATTTTTCTTTGATATTTCTAATGATATTTATACTTCAATAGGGGTATATTTAAGTCCTAAAAATATTTTCCAGGGTTCCCCACAGTCCAGGGTTAGTCAACGGTCCACGCCGTGACTTCCCGGTGCGGTCACCCATCGCTAGGGTTCTCGGCTCGCTTAACTTGGTTACATTTCTTTGCTATTATTTTTCCTTTGTTTTTCTTATATTTTCTTTTCTTGTATTTCATTATTTTATGTCTCCCTACTTATAACGAAGTGTAGTTCTAGGCATCCTAGCTGTCCGGGCAACACTGGTCACCGGAACAGTAGAACGCACTACCGAACATAGGGGTGTTACAAATTTGGGCATGGTGTCTTCATGAAAAATGGGCTATTTTGGGTCTAGTTTCACATCCAATTAGCATCATACCAATTAGAGTCACACAATTTTAGTTATGGTTCACCAAACACATTGGACTCATTGAGTTCCAAACCTGCAGAAAATGGCACTCCCAATATTCAATCTCCTCCAACTTCCTTACTTCAATTTGACATTCAAGGTACTTCTAAATATCATCAACACATCTCAACAATCCCAATTGCAAGGTATAATACAAAAGTACCAAAGTTAGGTCAAACCCTAACTCACAATTTCAATCTCATGAAATCTCAATGCAAATCAACTTCTAATACTTATAAATGCATCAATCAACATCACTAAATCAATTTATATACATTAAAGTCATCAAAGTCCATCACTTACTATGGGTACCAAAAATTCACTTCCCTCATAACTCACTAATTTCTTTTAATTTCTTACAAATTTCACTTCATCTTAACCTTAACTCAAGGATTAATAAAGGGAGAAAGGAAGATTAGGCACTAACCTCTTGTGACCTAACTTCAAACTTCCCAAAACTTCAACTTTCTTGCTTCTTATGGGTATCTAAAGCTTCCTTATGGAGTGGGGAGGATTTTTAGTGAAGAGGGCTAAGGGTTTTGGTGAGTAAATGAGGGAAGATTCAAGCTTGAAGCTTGGTGGAGAGAGGACCAAGGTACCGGCCATGGGAGAGAGAAGAGGAAGAAGAAGGCATGTGGTTGGTGGCTTTTGTCTTCTTATGTCTATATATATATATATATATATATATATATATATATATATATATATATATATATATATATATATATATATATTTGTACTTTAATTTTTAAAATGCCATAAGTCTTTTTTCTTTTCTTTTCTTTTCTTTTCTATTCTTTTTCTTTTCTCTTCTTCTTCTTCCTAATTCAATTCATAATTTTTTTAACTTATGTTAATTTTTTTCATTCTCTAAATTTTTAATTTGACATTTAGGTCAAAATTCACCTCTGGTGGTGAAATGACCGAAATGCCCTTCATAGTGTATATCGGGTTATTTTTTATATTTTTGTACTAATTAATAAATTCTCTAAATTTTATTTTATTTTCTCTAAATTTTTCCTATATTTTCTTAACATTTATGCCTCCTCACTATAGTTTAAGTGTAGTTCTAGATATTCTGACTGTCTGAACAGACATTAGTCATCGGAATAGTAGAATGTACAGACTACTTATGGTGAGGGTGTTACACTTCCCAGCTCTTTTAGTCCAAAGCCTGCCAGCGATATCAACTCGAGCCAGACTTTCACTTAATAATCCATATGCGGGGGCCAGCGAGATCAACTCAAAGCTGTGTTTACCCCGATTTATCCATAATAAGGATCGGGTCCGAATGAGTCAAGCTCCAGTCGTGTCTACCTGTCCTACTCATATCCATATATTCTACAGACACATCAACTCACACACACAGCTCCAGATTATCAAAACACAGCAACCAAAGTAATATCATCAAGTATAAAAACAAAACAGAGCATGTCTAATATTTAACTACATAAATATAAGTATAAATGATGCATGAGCATGCCAGAAATATAATAATATTGAAATTATAAATAAAATAAATATTTACTCACAACACTTTTACAAGCTACTGTGGTGGCTGGACGGAGGAAGAAGGCTGTCCCGACTCACCTGAACAATATATCAAAATTTATTAATAAATAACTTGAAACAAAGCTGTAGAGAATCAAAAGATAGCCCTAAGGTTTTGCTGAAAATCCTGCAAAGCTCCCCCTATGTCTAGGACCTACTCCTACAAAAAAGTTTAAATAACACTTCTAATTTTTAAATTTTCCGCAATCACAACTCATCAATAATATATGGCCCCTCCTGGGCCCTCTAACATTGTCAAATCTCACATAATCTAATAATTCAATTATAAGGTTTAAAATGGATATCTTGCAAAAGTCATTCTAGCTAGCTCTAAAAATTCTAAAATTTTGTTTTGCGGTCCTTAGCAATATTATAGAGGTAACGCAAAAAGAATTATAATTTTTTAGTTACCCATGAATATTTTATGGAATTTTATTCTAAACCCAGCACTATAAAATGAAAGAAACTCAGAGTTCGGGTTTACCTATGCCAATTTTGATGCTTGAAACACATCCGGAGCATCTGAAAATGGTGGGGTAGCATATAACTTTGACTTGGTTTCGAAGTGATTCTAGCAGCTTATCTGCTCGGTCTGAAATTATAGATCCGAGCGACGGTCAAATTGTCATGAAATGAAAGTTCCTACGAAAAGCCCACAATACTAGGGATTAGACTAAAATATTTATATTTACATATAAAATAATTATTTAAAAATTAGGGGTGTTACATTCTCCCTCCCCCCCCCCCCCCCCCCTTTTATAGAAAATTCATTCTCGAATTTTACACAAGGCATAATAAAGAATTATAAGATTACATAGTGGACAAGTATGGGTACTTATTGTGCATGTCCTGCTTTGACTCCCAGGTACACTTTTCTACTGATTGGCTCCTCCATAAAACCTTAACCATAGGGATCTGTTTTGACCATAGCTACCTCATCTAAAAGTCCGCTATGGCTACTGGCTGCTCCTCGAAGGTTAGGTTTTCCTTCAACTCTATTGTATCGGGTTGTAACACATGGGAAGGATCTGGTATGTACTTCCTAAGCATAGAAATGTGAAACACTAGGTGGACGTGAGAAAAGCTTGGTGGTAACTCCAACTGATAGGCCTCTACTCTAACTCTATCAGTAATCTCAAAAGGCCCTATGTATCGGGATGCGAGCTTGCTCTTCTTCCCAAATGTCATAACTCCTTTCATCGAAGAGACTTTTAGGAGTATATAATCACCCACTGCAAACTCTAAATCCTTTCGCCTAGGATTTGCATAGCTCTTTTGTCTGCTATAGTATCCTAGCTATCATCATCATTTCATAGCGAAATTCGTACCTCAAACCACTCCTTAATCTTTTTCTGACATCTTTAGTAGTCACTATACCTCCACTACGCTTGACTTGATATCTCATAACTTTAATCAACTTTGGTGCTTACCTCTTCTTCATTGTGTCCTAATGTATCTCTTAGTGACTTCAGTCCCTATTCCTCTGTTTCAACAATCTCTACTTCCCAAAGACATAACTTATGTTCCTTATCCTATAGTATCCTATGAGATGATTTCCTGTAGCACTTGTCATAGGCATCTCATTCGAAATTTCTACTTGTTCTATGACCTCAATGGTCAATACCTATGCATCTTCTCACTCCCATGATACTTCAAATTTCCAACCTCCTTTGTGTCATTACTAAGGTCCTTAGACCAACTCCTGTCCATTTTATGCAACTAGTCATGTAGAGTTCCATTGAAATGCCAAGTGTACCTATACCAGCTATGCTTCTTCTGCACTCTGATATGGTATCCTGTAGCACTAGCCTTTGTTCCCCCTTATTACCAATCTCTGTGGTGTAAGGATGTGACTCATATTGTCTATTTTACAACGTCTCATGAAACACTCTTCTGAAACAACTACTTTTGCATGCACCTTACCCAAGATCATTGCTAATTCTGTTGGCCATTGAAGCTTTAGCTAGATCCTCCCATACTAAAAACATTTTTACCTTCCTAATTCCAAACTTTAGCCTTAAATTTATCCATCAGCAATAATTTCATCCACTAAAACTTATCCATAACTAGCACTTCCTTCAGCTTATAGTTCAGAAGGGTTGCAAGCCCTAGAAATTAACTCATTTTAACTCCTATCACTGCTCTGATCGTCCTTTAATACATAACATCAGGTACACACTTACCGTCATTTTCTTTTAAGAAGAATGTGTACAGAATGGTGCCTATTAGGTTTTTAAATACTAGCTCATCTCAACATTATTTCCCTTGCTTATGTAGACTTCCAGAGCCAAAGGTACAATTTAAACTTGAAGAGAAGGAGAAATCTTCTCCTACTGACATCATCACACTATTCATAACTCATGGTCTTGTCCCTGAAATTTCATCATCTCTTTCTATAAGATATCAATTACAACAACCCTTCTATTGTACCATCGATTTGCCTGACATATCATCTGAAGATTTTCTATCTCCACTTGTACTCCATTTTTACTTTTTTTATGCCTACCTTAACTCTTTTGCATCCCTATATTTTACTGTATTCAAGAAGATGCCTCTCACTAATAGACTTTTTCAAAATGGATTCCAATCATGCTTACCGCCATAACTCTCATCCTTATGCTTCTCTGTGACTTGTGACAGTCACTCATACATACTCTTCCTGCTCTATCTCTTACTGTCATTCTGTCACTTATTTTCATTCATGTTTCCTTATGAAAGGACCCTATTGGTCATACTAAAAATGTTCATCTAACCCTTAATCACATACCTTATAATTGCTATCTCACCATCTTTACTTGTGACCCTAGCTTATATGCCATTTTCCACCATCCCTTTTACTTGTTATGCTTATTTGAACCATTAGGTTTACTTTGATTTAACTTACTACTTATTAATTCACTCCTTTGCCTGATAAGACAGTTCAAGACACCATTGCACATCCTATAACTTTTACTTGCTCTGGTTGCATTCTTCAACTAACTTTCCTCATACTATTAGAAATTTAAATGGATTTTATCCCATTACTACCTACACCATTCTGGGAATAGGAATAGATAGAGTTTGATCCCTATCCTGTAACTCTGAACTCCATGTTTTGGCTCCTGATATTGCCCAAACTATGACTTATTCTAAGTCTTGCACTTCTAGATTCCATATCTTAGTAACTATCCTCACTCATATAATCTCGTTTTGGGCTTTCTAATATTGCTTTTCAGTTCATCCTATTTACCTTACTCAGAATAGCACTTTATGTACTTTATATCTCACTTTGATCTTCCTAATCTTGTCCTATTCTTGGCTATTCGATTTGCTCTTTAGTTCATCTCTTTTATGTTACCGAAAATAGAGCCTTAATTACCTTATTCCCTAGCTCTATTCTTCTTTTTGACCTGACAGCTACACTAGATAATTGTACCTTTCATTGTTTCTGCTAGGTCATCTTCACCTTTGTACTACTCAGAATTGGTCTTTCGACCACTCTGATTAGCACTTTCACTGGCATTAGTTTACTTCTCTGTTAGATCTTAACCAATTATTTTATCCTTCCCTTATGCACTTTCTCTATATATATTTACATATTTCATGATTTATCTATTCAACCTTTGTCCTTATCCTTTCCTTTACTCAAAACATACTTTTGTCATGTGCAATAAGAAGTTAAGGACAAACTCAAGGAGTAGTAACCATGTATTCACTATGTGATCTCCATTTCTATCCTTTAGTCCACATGCTATCCCCTACTACCTCAAGGAGGAGATCTGCAAGGATGCTACTTCCCAATATCCACTCAATTAGCCAAAACTTAAGATATTAGGTACCATCACCTGTCATTCTAATCACAAAACTTTCATCCACCATGATTCGATCACTTATGGTTCTTACAGTGAAACTTGTACCCTCACTAGGATATCCGAACCAATAATTCTTTACCATACTTTACAGTCCCATTTAGGACACTATTCTGTAAGTCACCATCAATAGTAGTAACTTTTTGTCTCTCCTGAAAGGATAAGATCATACCTTACATAACAACTAATTACCGCCGAGGTACTGTATCTGCCACTTTGCCATAACCATGTTAAGTTGTCTGCTATCTTATCATATTGTAAACCCCTCAAAGCATATTTCATAGACCATAAACATCATTCGTAGCAATCAATCTCCTTTTAAGGAAGCAAAATCGTACTTTGTACCTTATTTATCGCACAAAGAAGATGCTATTTTTACTTAAACTTTAGGCACAATGTTCTATTATAATACCAATTATGTTCAAAACCCTTTCTCAGAGACTAGATGATTTCACTCTATAAGTGCTACCCATCACTTATGATTATACTGAAACCTCTAATCTTACGATAACTCCTAATATAACTCTTACCCAGGCTGGGGTAATCAAATCGTTGACTTTAGTTACTGCCCACTATAACTTTTGATATTGTAGCTCAAAGGTTTTAAATCGCAAACTAGGAGTTTCAACTATTTTGCAGAAATAGAACTCTATTCTGACATAACTGTACCAAAAAAAAGACTGTCTACAAACATCCTCGTCATGACCACCACAGGGAAGCACGCAGCTCTGCACAATAATCCCATATCGGTACTGTAATCTGCAACTTGCAGTACAAACATTAAGAATATTTTATAGTTACTACGGTATGTCCCAACAGACTAGATTTCCCACTTTTTTTATCTATTCTGACTCCACTAATACCATGAACTTACTTTGACTGGCTATTCCCTAATGACTACTTGCAACGATATTCTCACTCCCATTTAGGGCAGCTATACTACCAAAAATCACCTTTAGGTCCTCGTGCCTTACACTAGATAGGCACACCACTTGGACCCATACTGATAGAAACATAGTATTTCTTGGAGTACGTATTTCTATGGCAGACCTCAACACGTATGCTAAATCTATTTTACATCACCATGTACTTCACAAAATCGAGGTGCTAAACTGAAGCACTCTTATACTACCTGAGGAATAACGCAGAATCTAGAAGCAAAGAATTACAAAAGAAGATGAAACAAAATCCTATACTCTGTATGTGACAACTCTAGGTGCACACTTTTCCATGAATCTAAAGCCTAAGTTCTGATCCCATAATTGTCAAGACCCAAACCCATAGGTCAGACTAGCACTAAGACCTGGGCCGGCATAAAGCCCCCAAGGGTCGTAGTAAGCCTTACTAATCCCACATCCATAATCAGGGCCCAAAATTGAGGCCCATCATGCAAATAAAATAAGGTAAAATATTATATTATATTTTTATTCGAGTCAACCCAACCCGATAACTATTAAAATCTAAAGCCAGGGGAGCCCAGCTGAACCCTGAATCAATCAATTGTAAACTATATAAATATTATAAAAATTTCATTTATTAATATCAAAAACTTAAATTAATATAGTTTCCAACAAGGCCCATGCTACTGCTAATACATGCGGAATTCTAGATTTCAAATTTTGAAAATAATAAAACAAATAAATAACTAATGTTAAACCTGCAAGGAAGAAAGCAGGTTACTCTGAAAAAGAACTCCTCCTATAGCCTGGAAAAATAGTGAACGAGAGTATGTGTTCGACTTAGAGAGTAAATATTTATTTTACATACAATTTCTATAACTATCTAATTCTAATGCATCCTTGGAAATAAAATGCATCATTTTCATACAAGTCAAACAAATCATATTAAGTCACATCAAAGATAATCTGGAGCACTCACGCACCCATATCAAATTCATACTCACACATACATATATGGGGAGTTGATCCCCCTACCCAACTTTCTTAATCCAAGGCCTGCCAGCGAGATCAACTTGAGTCGAACTTTCACTTAATAATCCATATGCGGGGGCCAGCAAGGTCAACTCAAAGCTGTGCCTTTCCCGACTTATCCATAAAAAGGATCGGGTCCCAGCAAGTCAAGCTCTAACCGCGTCTACGCATCCTACCCATATCCATATACTCCACATATACACCAACTCACACACACAGCTCCAGATTATCAAAACACAGCAACCAAAGTAATATCATCAAGTATAAATGCAAAACAGAGCATGCCTAATATTTAAATACATAACTATAAGTATAAGTGATGCATGTGCACACCAGAAATATAATAATATTTAAATTGTAAATAAAATAAATATATATTCACAACACTTTTACAAGCTACTACGGTGGCTAGGCAAAGGAATAAGACTGTCCTGACTCACCTAAACAATATATCAAAATTTATTAATAAACAACTTAAAACAAAGCTGTAGAGAATCAAAAGACAGCCCTAAGGTTTTGTTGAAAATCCGACAGAGCTCCCCCTATACCTAGGACCTACCCCTCCTGCAAAAAGGTTCAAATAACACTTCTAATTTCTAAATTTCCCCTAATCACAACTCATCAATAACATATAGCCCCTCCTGGACCCTCCAACTTAGGCAAATCTCACATAATCTAACAATTTAATTATAAGGCTTAAAACGGATATCTTACAAAAGTCATTCTAGCTAGCTCTAAAAATTCTAAAATTTTGTTCCGAGGTCCTTAGCAATATTATAGAGGTAACGCAAAAAGAATTATAATTTTCTAACTACCCACAAATATTTTATGGAATTTTATTCTAAACCCAGCACTATAAAATTGAAGAAACTCAGTGTTCGGGGTGTAACACCCTCCCTATAGCA
This sequence comes from Hevea brasiliensis, assembly GCF_030052815.1. Lineage (NCBI taxonomy): Eukaryota > Viridiplantae > Streptophyta > Magnoliopsida > Malpighiales > Euphorbiaceae > Hevea > Hevea brasiliensis. The sequence continues at coordinate 71,882,428 of NC_079501.1, forward strand.
ACTCCGTACATTCTACTGTTCTGGTGACCAGTGTCGGTTCGGACAGCTAGAACGTCCAGAAAAATATTTAAACTAAAGCGAGGAACCAAAGTTAACTCAAATATTAATAAGAAAAATTTAGGAAAAATTTTAAAAATAAAATACAACCAAGTTAAATGAGCCGGTGCCCTAGCGATGGGTAACCTAATGAGAAGTTGCGGTTCTCACAAATAGGAGCCTTAGACCCGGGGGAAAAATTATAAAATAATTTTTGGGACTCCAGAGAAGGGTTATTGAGGTTCTTATGGCATTAGAATGCCAAAAAATACTTAGAAAAATTTTTCAATCGGTACAGACAATTTTGGCCCGTTAAGCCAAACGGAGGGCATTTTGGTCATTTCGCCTTCAGAGGTGATTTTTGGCCGACTTGTCCAGTTAAGTAAATAATTATTATGACATAAAATATGAATAAATATTACTAAAAATTGAATTGAAAATGAGTAGAAAAGAAAAGAAAAAAATGAATTAAATGGGAATTTATGACATCACATGATGTCATTAGTGTGCCTTCACCCACTCAAGTGTTGACACATGGCATAAATGTGTTTAAAAAGACAAAATGGGCTGAAAATAAACAAAAAAAAATCAGACATTTCACTCCCTTTCTTCTTCCTTGCGTGAACCTTCTCCATAACCAATATTTCCAAGCTTTTTCAAAGCTTGATTTTACAAACTTCTACCCAACAAAACCCTAACCTAGCAATATAAAAATTTGTTCTTACATCCTAATGAAGCTTTTGGGAGCAAAAAAAAAAGGAAAATAAGAATTTGATCAAGTGGGAAATTCACTCCATAAGAGGTTAGTGACCTAAAGCATGAATTTCACTTAAATTTTATGTTTAAGAACTATAAATGGGTGTAAATGACAAAGAAATTTGATGAAACACCATTGGTATGCTAACCCTAAATTTTGGCAGCCATGGTTAGGGTAATATGGTGATAATTTTTGGGGAGTTAACATGCTAATGTGGCTGCCCTTAATGTGTATCTTATAAGTGAATTGATAAATGCAATGATAATGCATGGTTTTGAAATGTTGAGTTAGGGTTTGGGTTGAAGAATGAGACTTTGATCTTGTGATGATGGGAGTAGGTTTTAATGGTAAATTAGTGACCATTTGGTTTGGTTTGAATAAAAAATGAAGTGAATTGGGTTGTGGGATTTGAGGTTGGAGTGGCTGCCTTATGTGACCTGCAGGTTTGGATGTGAGTCCAACCTGTTTGGACAGCCATAACTTAAATTGTAGAGGTTCAATTGGTGTTTGGCCAATTGGAAATGAAACTAGACACATAATGGCACAACTTTGGTGAAGAAACCATGCCCATAAAACCAAACCAAGTGGACCAAAAACTTGCTCAAATCCAGGTGACCTGCAGGCTGTTTCTGCAGAATGACCAACTGTTCATTTGGCCATAACTCAATGTAGAAAGGTCCAATTGACCTGAAATTTTACCAGCAACAAGCTGAGATATAGAGCAACAACTTTCATGAAGAAACCTATCCCAAATTATGACCAGAACCTATCCAACAATTGAGTTGCAGTCACTGTTCACTGCACTGTAGATATGGTCAGCCCTGAAAATTTTCAATCCGGCCAGTTGTGGTTTTTGGACCATAACTTGAGCTACAAAACTCAAAATGGAGTGATTCAAAAAAGGAAATTCAACTAGACAAAATAAGGAACAACTTTCATGTTGATCATTTTTCCAAATTTCCACTGCAACAGTAACTAATGGAACAGTAAATCCAAAGCTTGAAAACTGAAAATTCTGTCCAATTCACATTAAGCTTAGAGATGGTATTGGCAACCAATACCAACAAGTTTAAAATGCAAAATGTGGTATGTTGATGATATTTAAACTAATTTACCTATTGCCAATGCAAAAGTCAACATTTTGGTTGACCAATGAAATGAATAGTAATCATAAAAATTCAATTTCAAAGAATTACATAAATAAAAAGTGTTAAATGCCCTAGTAGGCCTAATGTGATTGGTTTGGATAGGTTGGCATGCCAATAGGGTTCTGTTAGCAATACTGTATATGGCTTCATGCCATTTTGTATTTCATGGTTTCCCATGCCATTCTGTGACATAATAGCCTTTGGCTATGATATTGAGTTGTTATACTCGGGTTTAATCCCCGATAATTATCACAGCTTATTAGTCGCTCTGCTGTACACGGAGACACAATGTGACCGATGGTGTGATGGTCCGAGGTACTTAGTACCCAGTATCAGTTTACCCGTTTATCCAGTCCAGTCAACTAGTATAGGTTACTCGGGCAGTATTAATAAATCTTACCAAACTTCAATTGAATAATATTGCAATAAACATTTGAGACTTAGTTCACCTAAAAATGTAAATATACATTCTGTACACATGTTTTTATTTTATTTTATTTTATTTTATTTTATATTGTCACCACTAAGCAGAATTGCTTAGCGCGTCGCTTTTGCCATGCGCAGGTACTGGAGACATAGCTGGGGAGTCCAGCAGGCCTCATACAGGGTGAGCCTTCATATCTGCACTCAGAGTTCAGAGTCACCTCACATTGCAGTGCATTTGGTAGGACATTAGGCACTTTTGATATTTTGATATTTTGATATTTTGTATTTTATAACATTCTGTAATGTATATTATAAATTCATGTAATCAAGCTTTTGATGTAAGTATCTATGAAATATGTTCAGTAATAAATTGAGCATTTTTCATTGAGTTGACTGTGTTTTGAATTGAATTGAATTTTGAGATACTGAAGTGAATTGAGAAATTGTTGAGTATATATTGGAGGTTGATTGAGAATAATGTGATGATATTATTGGGAGTGTTTTTAACAGGTTCAGAAGAACTGTTTTTCCAGTTTATAGCCGGCACTCTGCCGGATTTTCTATAAAATTTGCGAAAAAATTTAGTTTTATCAGAAATTATAAATAAATGAATCAAAAGGGATTAATTGAAATTGAAACATGAATTAGTGTTCTGACACACTGAGTGGCATAACTTGCTCGGCTACACTGTAGACGGGTAAGGGGTGTCACACGGGGCGTCTGAAAATGGTGGGGTAGCATATAACTTTGACCCTGTTCCAAAGTGATTCCGATAGCTTATCTGCTTAGTCCGAAATTGCAGATCTGGGCGACAGTCTAATTGCCACAAAATGAAAGTGCCTACACAAAGCCTGCAATATTAGGGGTTAGACTAAAATATTTATATTTACATATAAAATAATTAATTAAAAATTAGGATGTTACATTTGGAAAATCAAATTAATTAAAATATGTATTTAGAAAATTAAATTATATAATAATTATATGTTATCATTGTTTAGGAAATATAAAAAAAAAATTTATTATCAATAAATTCAATTAAATGTGTATTAAATTTTTAGTTGTGATAATAATTAGAGAGTCATGATAATATTGGTTGAATTTTGAAATTAAACGTCTTGAATTGGTAAAGTATAGCAATTAAATACTAAATTTAATTGCAGTAAATATGTTTAAAAATATTTCACTAAATGATTTTGATTTTCTCTTAAAAATTATGAAAATTAAATTAGGAAACGTGAGTCTTAATTTTACTGTTATTGATGTTTTCAAATTAAAAATTAAGAAACCTGATAATAAATGACAATTATATTTAGTAATGACAATTATATTTAGTAATTAATACTTTTCCATTATTTAAATTTCAAATATCAAATTAATTAAGTATAATATTTAGAAAATTAAATTATATAATAATTATATATTACAATTGTTTAGAAAATACAGAAAAATTATTATCAATAAATTTAATTAAAAATTACCATTTGGTATAAATATAATAAATTTAAAATCCTATGAATTTATTTTACAAAAATTTATGCTCTAATTAAATTGTGCTTTCCTGGTATTTGCAATAATAATAATTATTATTATTATTATTGTTTATTATAATATTAAAATGTAATAATTAAATAATTTGTAATTTATATACATAATTAGAAAATTAATAACTTAATCATAATTTAAAAAAATTATATAATTAATTAATAAAAAATAAAGAAAATTTAATATATATATATATATATATATATATATATATATATATATATATATATATATATATATATATATATATATATATATATAACAATTGATAGAGTGATGAGTGATCAACAAATTGAAATATGGCATGGAAAAGGAAAATTTATTGAAAGACGTGAATCAGGAACGCTAAATTTCTATATTCCTTACATTCACATAAATGTAAATGAGTTTATTGAATTATAGAATTTGTCAAAATTTATAACACAGGACAGAACGTGATATTGTAACTGATAGCCCCACTGCATTTGTAAAGTGGAGGATTACTGTCTCCAGGATAAGTATGTGCTAAATTGCACAATTTCTTGAAAAGTTGTGAGTATTCATTATCCCGGCAATATTTTGGATCCTTTAATATATCACATGCATTATAGCATCCAACATAGACTCCATCTTTGTTTTTAGCCACCAGAGGAGCTGGACAAATGTTGCTAATATCCTCAATGCAATCTACGACAGGGCACGGCCCAGATCCGCCTTCGGTTAATGACCCGCCATTCGGTTGGATCCGGACTGCAATGTTGTGCCCATGGATCAAGCTCACTTCATATGAAACCACATTTTGATTGATATTGAAATTGAGTTCAGTGACTGGGAATGTGGGTGGTGGACCCTGGCAGTCTATTGTGCCTGACCCGCAATCTCCAGTTTCGCAAGAGAAGTAACCAGTTAAATTGGTGGTACACTTGGTTCGTACCCATATACTTCCACTCCATGGATCCGGCATGGAGAATATTTCCAGTGTGTCTGGTCCATTTTCGGGATCAAGGTCTCCGTCCGATGGGCTTGAGGCAAACCACAATGTTTCCTGGCAATTATTTTCAAACATGAAGGTTATATCACAGTTTCCACCTGTAAAAAGGGATATAAAAAAGATCATTAAAACACTGAAATTCTAGCATGAAAAAAGAGAAAAAATGAAGTATGATGAACCTGTACTAAGTGTAACCAGCAACAAAAGAGGAAGAAGAAGGTTGAAAACAGATTTTTCAGCCATTGAATAAATCTTCTATTGACCTTGGGAGATGCTTTGTGAAATAAGAAGCTGAGATGGGCTTTTATAAGGAAGAAGGAGCTTAAATTGGGAAAAATATAAAATGAAAATCTGAATACAGTTGTGTTGATTTTTCTAGTCAAAATGTTTCAACTGCATTAAATAATTATTCAGCTTTTCAGTTTTTATTTTTCCTTTTAATTATATTTCAAGTGTATTTTTCGTCTTCTAATTTGTAATCTAAAAGTATAAAAAAAAAAAATTTATCTACGGATAAAAATATTTTTATATATTCATATTATTTATAAAAAATATTAATTAATATAAATAATGTAAACTAAAGTTTTAATCCTATTTTAAAATTAATTCTAGTTATATCAAAATCTTAATTTTATAATTCTATAACTATAACCCTATAATCAAAATGTAGATATTTAATTTTTATTTTTATAAAGTATTTTAAATTTATTACTAATTTTCATCTTCATTTTTGCTTTTTCATTATATTAATTTAATTGTATTTATATTTTTTATTTATATAACATTCTTATATTATATTTTAATAATTATATTTTTTTCTAATTCTATTCTAATTTACATCAATTTTATTTTAATTTGAATTAAACTATTAATTATAGTTCCATTTTAATTTACATTCAAATAAGCTATTTTTATTTTTTTATGATTAATTTTCATTATTATTTTTAGGCAATTATGGTATTAAATATCAAGTTCTATAACAATAATAAAAGTGGTAGAGAAAATTTATATCAGATTTAATTAGATCATCAAACCATTATTAATTAAAAATTATTTTTAATCAAAAAAATATTAATGTTGCTATTTAAAATATTAAAATTCTAAAACATTATAAATAAATTTTGATCAAATAAGTTGGCAGTTATTCTTAAATCAATGGCATTAATAGCTAAAAGTTTTTTTAATGGGCTTAAGTTATTCTTTGTATATAATAATAATAATAATAATAATAATAATAATAATAATATTAAAGTAAATTAAAATTTATTAAATGTATATTTTTTATTTAATTCTCTTTTTAATTTCCTTTTAAATATTTTTATTATTACCATTGTTATCACAATTTTCATGGATAACTAATTAGAAATGTTATATATATTTCAACAATTTAATTATTTCATTATAATTAATTGTCTTATTATTTAATTTTTTCATTAAACTATAAAAATTTAAAATTTATATATCTTAAAATTAATAAAATAATTTAAAATTATACAATAAAAGTAGTCACATGGAGTTAAATTACTATGCCTTAATAAAATTTAATTTACTTTAATATTATTTTATTTTTATTTATCTTATTTTACTATGCATTTAATAAGACATATTTTCAATTATATATATATCCAATGTCATATATATAATGAATTGAGAAAAAATGAAATAAAATTTTATTTTAATAGTTATGGTAAACAAGAAATTTATATCAATATTTATATAATTAATAAAAAATTAATATTTTTACTTTGGTGAGTATTAATCATGTTATATTGTTTTATTATTATTATTATTTAAAAAATTAAATTTTATATATATATATATATATATATATATATATATATATATATTAAGTAATTTCATTAAGTTCTCTATTTTTTATCAATTAATTATATATTTTTTTAAATTATGATTAAGTTATTAATTCCTTAATTTTGTATATATAAGTTATAAATTATTTAATTATTATATTTTAATACTATAATAAATAATAATAATAATAATAATAATAATAATAATAATAATAATAATAATTATTATTATTATTATTATTATTATTATTATTATTATTTAATTACCATAAATACCTTGAAAGCTCAATTTAGTTAGAGTCTAGATTGAGATAAGATTTTAAATCTATCACATCTATGCCAGTGGCAATTTTTAATTAAATATGTTATTGATAATTTTTTTTATATTTTCTAAACATTTATAATATACAATTATTATTTAATTTAATTTTTAAAATTTAAATGATGAAAAAATATTAATTACTAAATATAATTATCATTCATTATGAGATTTTCTAATTTTTAATTTGAAAACGTCAATGATAGTAAAATCAAGACCCATGTTTCCTAATTTAATTTTCCTAATTTTAAAAAGAAAATCAAAACCATTTAATGGAATATTTTTAAACACATTTACTGTAATTAAATTTAGCATTTAATTATTGCTAATTTACCAATCCGAAACGTTTAATTTCAAAATTTAACGAATATTCTCATGACTCTCCAATTATTGCTACAACTTAAAGTTTAATTTCCATCGAGCATAGGGATATTTGATTTTTTTTGAAATTAATAATTGAAATTTCTTTTAAACATATCTAATTGTTAAAAGTAATACCTATTCATTAATTTTTATAATTTTTTCAAAAAGAAAAGTCAATATTAAATTTTTTTATATTTGCTAAACAACTGTAATATATAATTACTAAATATAATTATCACACATTATTATGTTTCCTAATTTTTAATTTGAAGACGTCAATGCAGTAAAATTAAAACTCATGTTTATTTTGAAGGAAAATTAATACTTAAATGTTTTCTTTCTCCCTTTTATATATTTAATAAATTTTAATTTACTTTAATATTATTTTATTTTTTATTATTTTAAAATGATTTTATTATTATTATTATTATTATTATTATTATTATTATTAGAGAATAAATTATGGCCATTAGAAAATTATAGCTGTTAAGGCAACTGATTTAAGAGAAACTGTCAACTTATTTGACTGAAACTTATTGCTAACATTTTAGAATTTTAATATGTAAAATTCTTTTAATTAAAGAATAATATTTTTTTAATTAATAATGACATTACTGCTATTGACATTTTTAAATTAAAAATTAGGAAATCTCATAATGAATGACAATTATGTTTAGCAATTGATACTTTTCCATTATTTAAATTTAGAAGATCAAAATAATTAAATATTGTATTTAAAAAATTAAATTATATAATAATTATATATTACAACTATTTAAAATATACAAAAAAAAGTATTATCAATAAATTTAATTAAAAATTATCACTTATTATAAATATGATAGATTTAAAATCCAATCTCCTCTTCAATTTGCTGTACAAAAATTTAAATCACCTCTTCATCAAGAAGCAAAATGGAACATACATAAAATTAGCACATATATTTATTGGGTATAATTAATAAATTAATCTAATTAACTCTTAGTTTTTCTTATCTCTAATTAAATTGAGGGCAAAAGGCCATTTTTAACCCCTAAAGTTTTGGTCAATAGTCATTTAAACTAGTAAAGTCTTGTTAGGTCCATATAAGCCCTCAAGTGTTTAAAACTTTACAAATAACTTTAAACTTGATAGAAATTAGATAATATTGAACCAAGAGTGAATACTTTGTTTGTTCTCTTAACTGTTTATCATCATCCTCTTCTATTTCATTTCCATGAACAAACCGTAAAAATTTATTAGAGAAAATTAGGTCATCCATTCGTGAGTATTGGTGAGCTAATTGAAAGGAGAGATGGATTCTTCTTCATCATCCAACTGATCCTTTACTTCCAAAAGAATGAGTTTACGCAGAAGAGTTGAGATCAACAATGTTGAGGCATTCATGAATTGCTATTGTCGTGTACCTGCCAAATTATGGATGACATGGAAGGATACAAATTCTGGAAGACATTTTAATGGATGTGCAAAATTTAGTAAGTGATAATATTGAATGAAATTAATTATTTTGGTATTTATTTATTGAGTGTGATTTAGCCTATAATCTGATCAACTTGGTATTTTTTCTACAGAATGAGGATTTTAGAGGGTGTGGCTATTTCCATTGGATTGATGCTGAGGCACCTGCTTGGGCTACTATGCTAATTAATGATTTGTTGATTGAGAAGAAAAAGTTAGAAAATGAGATGAGGGAGATAAGAATATGCATAGGGGTGGTATAGTTATGGATGAAATTGAGGCATTGAGGGAAGAGCTAAAGCTATTGAAAGATTAGAAGAACAATGATGATCTAATGGAGAGTACAAAGAAGAATAGTAATGAAAAATTCTACCTAATAGCATTGATTTTGTCATGGTTATTGTTTGTGGGAATTTGTTGTGTTGTGTAGGTTGGAATGGGTTTATTTTGCTGTGTTTTATGATTTATGTAAATGTAGGGTATGATGGATTGTTTTGTTTGACAGTATCAGTATCAGTGTGTACGCAAGTATCAATTGTTATATTGATAGGGTTGAGATAGCTGAAAATGTATCAGTGTCTCTACAAAATGGTGTAATGGAAATTATCAGTGATTGGAAATGGAATTTTTAGTAAAATATTAATGAAATATATTATTAAATGAAATTTGTTTTGTTTGTATTGGTGGTTAAATTGTTCTTGCAAAATATGGTTCGTACAGAAATTGGCATATACAGAATTTGGTATTTGCAATTTACGTAAAATTTTTTTTCTATAGTTTGAAATATGGTTTCTCCATGATTGGCAGCAGAATTTGTGCAGAACTACAACAGAATTTGAGCAGAATTGCAAATAAATTAGTGCTAAAATTGCTGCAGAATTTGAGCAGGAATTACTGCAGAATTTGAGCTGGAATTGCATATTAATTTACAGCAGAATTTGAGCAAGAATTGTAATGAAAATAGTGCTGGAATTGCAACAGAATTTGAGCAGGAATTACAACAGAATGAACAAGAATTACTGTGAAAATTGCAGCAGAATTTGAGCAGGAATTGCAGAAGAATTGTGTAGGAATTGCGTAGGAATTGCAGCAGAATTTAAGCAGGAAATGTTGCAGAATTTGTAGCAGAATTTAAACAGGAAATGTTGCAGAATTTGCAGCAGAATTTTCAGCATAACTAGTGCAAATTTTGCATGTAAAACTAGTGCAGAATTTGCATGTATAAACCAGTACAGAATTTATAGCTTAACTGGTGCAGAATTTGAGCAGGAATTGCAATGAAATTAGTGCTAGAATTGCAGCAGAATTTGAGCAGGAATTACAGCAGAATGAGCAAGAATTGCTGCGAAATTTGTAGCAGAAAATGAGCAAGAATTGCTGCAGAATTAGTAAAAAATTTGCTACATAGCTACTATAGAATTTCCAGCATAACTTGTGCAGAATTTGCATGTATAAACTAGTGCAGAATTTACAGCTTAACTAATGCAGAATTTGAGCAAGAATTGCAACAAAATTGTGACTGTATTCACAATTACAAAAATAAGACTAAATACCATAACCACTTACTAAACTCAATCAAAATACTAAACTCCAATTACCAAAATTGAAAAAGTAAATTCTATGAGTAAAAAAGTTGGCTTAGTCACAGTACCAGCATTTTGTTTAAAGAACTCAATAATCAATACAAGCATAATTGTTCTATAATGGAACTTAAATCCATCACAATGAAGACACACATAACACCAACACTTTAGAACACTTATAACATGAACAACCAAAATCATACCAAAATATCAACTTGGCCAATTTAGAAATGGCCTACACAAAATTAGTCATTATAGCCAAAAACAAGAACATACAGCCCACAATATTAAATAACACTTCTCTTGGCCCTCTTAACAAACTTCCCAATCTTCTTCTCCCTTTGCTCATTAAGTTGCCTCTAAGTGACGCATTGCTTTCCTACCCATTTCAACCTTGGAGGTTGGAAACCCAAATCTACTAGAGATGTCCCAACTAATGACTCATTAAATATCCCAATTTTCCTTGTTCCTGTAGCCTCTTTCTCAATTGAACTCTGCTGCACACCAATATGTTGACTAGTTCTAACTCCTTCATTAATGACCTTGGAGCTTGTTTTCAAAGATTGTTGCATATGATTTCAATAAAATACAAAATTAATTTTTGGATTCATTAGCATGCAAACATGTAGATAAAAGGTAAATAAATTCTTGATACCTTGTAAGACAATTGGCCTGTTGATTCATCAAAATATAATTCCCTTCCAGAGTCAGGACCTCTTAGCTTTCTATAGCATTTGCCTCCAAGTATTTTAGCACATGCCTCATTTCCTCTCTGTTACATAATACAACATTATTACCAAATTTCAAAAAGTGTTAATTGTGATGATAATTGAATAACGAAAGCCTTGTATAGTGCATTTCTTTTTAGAAGTGGTTGAGTATACACTATATTAGAACCTTGTGATGCCCTTTTTAGTATTTGTAAAATTACCAAGATTAATTATATTAACATTATATTTTACGTCAAATTAACTTAATAAAGATCATTTTATTACATTATTTATTACTGGTTGTGGTGGAGAATTTGTTGAAATAGTCTTCATTGGTAATGATTGAGAACCTGATGATGATGGCCTTCTTGAACTACCACCCAAAGTTCCACTTGCTATTCCCTGTAATATATAAATAATGAGAAACAAATCCATTTTCATTCAATAAAATCATAGTCATTTACATAAAGTAATTATACCAAATATCCCACTGGCAATGGATGAGAACTAGTGGCAGGAGGAATTTCTTGCTCTACATTGGAGCCAACAAAATTATCCTATCCAATAATAGTAATTCATTAAATAGAATTTCAAAAAAGGTAAAATCAAATTGAATTTTAATTGGTGATTTGATTTTACCAAATTTATTTCATGCATTGGTTGTGATCCTTTAGAAGGTTGATTGGTGTTCTTCCTTCTTGGTGGTAATTTGTTTCTTGGATGACCTAAGGTTGGTTTTGCATCTGAGTCACATTTGTAGTTGATGATTTTTTTGGTTCAACATTTGTTTGATCTGATGAATTTTTTTTTGGGTAGGTTGTCTTCTCATGTCCACTTTGGTTACAAATACTACAACAGTTCTTGCTACCTTACTTAGATAACTTGCCTTGCTTTCTTATCTTCTTTGATTCATCTTTACTCTTATTTCTATTTTTCTTGGGTCTCCCAGGCTGCCTTTTGTAATTTGGTAGATCAACACTTTGATATTCTTCAATCCTCCAAAATTGCTTTTCCCTCACATGTTGAATTGCAAATTGATAGCTATTCAAGTATGTGTCTCTAAGGTATCAGTGATCTATATAGTTCATTGGATCCTTTTTTTCATGATAAATGGCACAAATTGCATGAGGGCATGGAATACCAGTTAAGTCTCATGCCTTGCATGTGCACATCCTACTACACAAGAAAATTGTGTGTTTGTCTCCCCTGTGTGTTATCTTAACCCCATCATCTTCGTTAAAGTAAACTATTCATTGACTTGTAATTTCCATGTTATCTTCAAACTTTCTCATACAATCTAGGCTCCATTCATTGATCCATTTATCCATACATTTCCTGTTCTCAATAATCCTATTCATAACTTGTATTATAATTTGCTCAAGCACTGAAATGATTGGCTTGTCCCTTGCCTCTTTAATCTAGGAGTTGAATGTATCTGACACATTATTATCCAGCATGTCTGACCTACACCTGCTGCTACAATATGCCTTTACCCAATTTTGAGGTGGGTAATAAAGCAAGTCTTCAACACATTGCTTCCCATGTGCAGCAAGTCTCTTTAAGTTGTCTTTAAACTCCTCCTCATAATAAATCCATGCACAAGAAAAAAATTTCTTTTTTATTTCTCCACCCATCCATCTCTTGTGCCAGTTTGCATAGATATGCCTAGCACAATATCTGTGCTCAGCTTTTGGCAATACTTCTTGTATGGCTGGAATTAAACCCTAATCATCATAAAATTTAAAAATTATACATTACTGTTTAATTTCCATGACAAAATAACTTAAAAAAAAAAAAAGAGAAAATGAAAGACAATTTACCTTTTGTATGTCAGAAGCAACTATAATTCTGGAACCATCTCCCAATTCAAGCTGAAGCATAAGCCATTGTAGAAACCACCTCCAATTGTCTTTGTCTTCAGATAAACATACAGCCCATGCAATAGGAAACATATGATTTTTGCCATCTTTTTCTACTACACATAAGACTTGTCCTCTACATAACTTTTAAAAAACTCCCATCCAATCCAATGATAGGCCTACACCCATTCATCCAACCTCTTTTACATGCATCAAAAGAGATAAATATTCTGTCAAATATTCTCTAACCTTATCTTCATCCTTCCTTACTTAACTCCACTCTACAGATGGATCTTGGGTTAGATCTTTCAATTTCGGCTGCATATGCTTTAATACAAGAATATTCTTCTTTGTAACTCTCATCCATCTCTCTCAATAATAATTTTTTTAGCTCTCTTACACTTAGAGTATGTGACATGAACCCTTAATTCCACTTTTGCAAAATGCTTCAGCTCTCTTGCCTTTGTGTTAACATTCTGATAAATTCTAGCCTTAAAGTGATTTGCAAGGTATTCAGAACTCACCCTAGGGTTCTTAAATACTCTGTAACACTTGTGTGAACCATTAAATGTTTTAACAACTAAAGGGTCTTCCTTGTTCTTTCTACTAACAAAAATAAAAAAAGGGGCATTTCTTCTAATAGATAGCGCTAATTCTATTTGCTTCATTCTTGCTATACCTAATCTTCACCCCTCTTGCCACTGAGTATTTGGCAATTGCATTCTTAAACTCAATTGCATTTGAAATTTCCATCCCCAAACTGAAACATGGCAACTGTGCTTCACTATCATATTTAGCTCTCTTGCTCTTCCTTCTTACAAACTCATCTCTGCCATCTTCAGAATCTTCATCATTGTACTTAAAAAACCCAAGATCATCTTATGATAAATACTCACTTTTATTACTTTTACTATCCTCACTAGTTCTGCTAGACTCATCCTCCTCATACTCATCATTTATTTCTTCACCTATTGATTTCTTACTCTCATTGCTACTAGAATCAACTTTTACTTTCTTCCCTTTCCTTTTTGTTGCTTTTTTCCTTTCAGCTACTCTCTTATCACATAAAGTAGCTTCATTGTTGACTACTATATTGTCCTCAACCCCAACATTCCTTTCCTCTACACCCACACTTCCACCTACCTCAGTAGTGTCTGTGTCCTTAAATAAATTGCCATTACTTTTTTCAATGTTTACCTCGCTACCTTGTGTCCCATAAAAGGTATCAAAACCAATCGGATGCTCCACTCTCCTACCCCATGTCCTTGCCCCTTCACTTTCCGAAAATCCAAGATTCTCATTGTCGACACTAGGCCCAGCATCTAAATTACTTATAATACTTGGCAAAATAGGGAATTCTTAGCTTAAATATAGTCGATCCAAATGATGCTTAGAATATATGTGGATTTTTTTAATGTTTCCTATGTATTTCCTAATATGCATTATGGCACTATCATCATTTAACAAAATTAAACCTTCTTTTAGTGACTTAAGTGGCTTTGCTATCCACATCTTAATAACACTAGGATATTTTAGGCACTCATTAAAAGTTTCCTTAATGTCCCAATAGGATATATAATCTGTATCAAAATTATCAACTATAAACAAATCCCTTCCTTCATACATAACTTCACCATTGTTCTCAATAAATCTCTCTTCATGATGCAATATCATATTAACCAAAAAATCCATTTTTAATTTGCAACACATAAAATATAACCAAAACAAAATATATAAATCCCACAAATTCAATTATAATACCATTATTACTTGGTACTAATTTGTTATGTCTTTATCATTTATTCACAGAAAAGACAAAACGGGACCACTTCCTTCATTGTAGCCCATAGACACAAAAAAACTATTAAATATGTCACAACTACCTTAAACCCAATTTTGTCTAAACACCATACATTACTATAACAATCAAAGCAAATTACCCATGCAAATGATAACCACAGTATATGATTGAGATAAATGGGTTACCTTTTACCCACATGCAAATGAAAACCAATAGTTGCTCCACTATTTCACCTTATACTATTTCAACTTCTTCACTTGAGTATTGTGTTCTTCCTTCTCAGCAATCAATCGAAACACTCATCAATGGCAAATGCCTTGATAATTTTGGAGAGAAATGCTATGGATTTGGGGATTTTACTCAATGCATTTGGTTTTACAATGGGTGGGTAGGTTCTATTATGTTTATTGTAGGAAATGAATTCACGTGTGGGCCATAACGTCTGTCAAGTTTAGAGTTATTTGTAAAGTTTTAAACACTTGAAGGGGCTTATATGGACCTTACAAGATTTTAGGGGTTTAAATGACTATTGACCATAACTTTAGGGGCTAAAAATGGCCTTTTGACTAAATTGAGCTTTCTAGGCATTTGTAACAACAACAACAACAACAACAACAATAATAATAATAATAGCTACTTATTATAATATTAAAGTATAATAATTAAATAATTTGTAACTTATATATGCATAATGAGGTAATTAATAACTTAATCATAATTTAAAGAAATTATATAATTAATTAATGAAAAATAGAGAGAATTTAATGAAATTACTTGGCTCTCTCTCTCTCTCTCTCTCTCTCTCTCTCTCTCTCTCTCTCTCTCTCTCTCTCTCTCTATATATATATATATATATATATATAATTTAAAAATTTTTCTAAATAATAATAAAACAATATAACATGATTAATATTAATCAAAGTAATAATACTAATTATTTATTAATTATACTATAAAAATATCAAAAAATAATGAAAATTGAATATTAATATAAATTCTTGTTTACCATAGCTATGAAAATAAAATTTTATTTCATTTTTTCATAATTCATTATATATATAGTATTCAGTATATAATTGAAAATAGGTTTTTATTAAATGCATACTAAAAATAAGATAGACAAAAATAACAAAATATTAAAGTAAATTAAAATATATTAAATATATAAAAAGAAGAGAGAAAACAAAATATTTAACTCCATGTGACTACTTTTATAGTATAATTTTAAATGATTTTATTAATTTTAAGATATATAATTCTTAAATTTTTATAATTAAATGAAATAATTAAAAGTTAAGAATCATTAAATGAGAAATTTATAAAATTATTAAAATATATCTAACATTTTTAATTAGTTAGCCATAAAAATTATAGTAACAATGATAATAATAAAGATATTTAATGTTAATAGTATAAAAATAATTTCTTACATTAATATATATATATATATATATATATATATATATATATATATATATATATATATATATATATATATATATATATATATATAAAGCAGAGAGGTATTCCTAAAGAAATAATACGTGAAACTTTCATTAAAAAGTATGTCATATGTCACATTTCATAAATATTCCTCTTTATATTAATTATTATTTAGTATCATATTTCATAAATACTCTTCTTTACACTAATTATTATTTATTTTTTTATTTTTCTTTTAATTATCATTATTATTTATAATACTACTTTAACATTTATGATTTAAATTATTATTTTTTTTTAAATTTAATTTTTAAAAATTAAGAACTTTCATAACTAAATGTAATATTCAAAAATTATTTATATTATTTTATAAATACTAATTATTATTTAATTTTTCTATTTCTCTTTTAATTATCATTATTATTTATAATACTACCTTAACATTTATGATTTAAATTATTATTTTCCTTAAAATTTAATAGTAAAAAATTAAGACCTTTAATGATAAAATGTAATATTTAAAAATTATTTATATTATTTTTTTATAAATTTATGTATTCAAAAATATTATTTGCCACATGTTACCTTAAATAAGAATAATAATAAGTCATTGATAGCCAGTAATTTAAAGAAAATTGACCATTAATTTATTATCTTATAATCAATAATAAATATTCTAATTTATATTAATTAGTATTTAATTTTTTTATTTATTTTTTAATTATCATTATTATTTACAATACTACTTTAACAGTTATAATTTAAATTATTATTTTCTTTAAAATTTAATTTTTAAAAATTAAGATATTTTGTAATTAAATGTGATATTTAAAAATTATTTATATTATTTTATAAATACTAATTATTATTTTTTTTATTTTTCTTTTATTATTATTATTATTTGCAATACTATCTTAACATTTATGATTTAAATTATTTTTTTAATTTGATTTTTAAAAAATTGAGATCTTTTATGATTAAATGCAATATTTAAATTTATTTATATAATTTTTTTTTTAAATTCATTTATGTAAAAAAAAGTTTTGTTGCATGTTAGCCTCCATCATCATCATCATCATCATATTTTATAATAATAATAATAATAATAATAATAATAATAATAATAATAATAATAATAATAATAATAATAATAATAATAATAATAATAATAATAATAATAAAAGGTTATTTGTGGCCATTAGTTTAAAAAAAAATTAACCATTAATTTGTGATATCATAATCAACTATCATATAATTTAATCAACATTAAATTATTTCATATTTTTAATAAATATTTTTATTACATTGTTATATTTTTTATTATTTTATTATAAAAATCTTTATTAAAAAATTGAGAGATAAAAAGTGCAGTCTACATAAAAAGTTATAAAAATAAAATATAAAGATTTGACTTATTTATAATTAGTATATATTATTTTTTATGTTAATAATTTAATATTCTTTTTATTTCACTTTCCTAAAGTTAATTAATATTTATTATAATTATCATTATGGCCAACTTATGATGATTTAATTGAAACAGCCAAGTAAATAGGAAAGTATTTTACTATTATAAAAATTAAATTTAAATGTTTTTATTACTTTTTTAATTAAATAATATTTAATTATAAATTAATTTTTTATTTAAATAGTTTTTATTTGTTTGTCTATATGAGACATTTGATACACATTAGGTACTCTCCTCTCACCAAGTATTTTCATTTCACCTAAATACTCTCAAATCTTTTTTTGATTTGCATTGTTTTTTTTTTTGTTATTTCTATCAAAAGTTATTAATTATTATTCTCAAAATTTATTTACTTAAATATATTTAATTATTAATTTTTTTATAAATTTCTTATTTAATATTTTTTAAATTTTTGAATATTTTATATGATTATAATTATATACCTAATGCAATAACAACTAATATTTTGCTTATTCATATTTTATTATCATTAATTTTTAACAAAATTATTTTTAAATTTTAATTAAATATCTATATTTTTATGCAAAAATTTTCTCTCAACTATATTTTTATACAAAAGTAGAATTTCAAAGATAAATTACAAATATAATTTCATCGAAAATTTAGTTACAAATAAAGATGATTAAAAATAATTAAAGTTACAATATTAAAATTATGAATTTGTCTTTTAAAAAATAGTATGCATTTTTAATATTTATTATATCAATAGAAAATGACGAAATTTTAAAATTTTAATTTTTTTGAAATGTATTTATTTTATATTATAAATTTATGTAAAATGATAAATATTTTATTAAAGAATTATTTTATAAAAAAATATATCAGATTAATAAAAAAACATACACTTAGATATAGTACTTTTAAAAATTAATATAATAGAATGCTATTTTTAACTAATAATATTATATATTTTCATTATTATTAAAATTAAATAATTTAATTCATTATTAGTAATTTAATTTTTTATTATATTAATAACAAAAATATTATATTTATATATTTCTAAAATAATATTATTTTCTCATTAATTTAATATATTTCTTGTAATTTATAAACAATGAATATCGATTTACATAAATTATGAGATAAAATATAAAATTTTAAATATAAAATTTTCATGAAATTTAAATTATTTTTTGAATAAAGTATTTTATTATATTTTAAATGAAATAATCACGAAAACTATTATTAATATATGTATAAAAAAATAAATAGGTATTTTAATTAATTACATAATAAATTAATTAAAAATTTATTATTATAACTGGTAAAAATTTATTCAAATTAAGTTAAATAAAATAGAAATTTTAATTTGAAATTAATTTAATAATAATTTATCTTATTTAAAATGTAATTAAAAATTAAATTAAAAAATAAAAATGATAAATTATCAATGCATAGTATGGGCATTATGCTAGTTATTAAATATAATAATTTTTATATGATAAGTGCTAGGTGGCAGCGCTAAAGTTTAGAATGCCATGTGGTAGTAACAAAGAAAAATTCTCCTATTTTATAATGTCACGTGGCAGTATCAAAATTTAGAATACCACGTGGCAGTAGTAAAGGAAAACCTTCCTATTTTATATATTTTATTAATTTTAAGATATATAATTCTTAAATTTTTATAATTAAATAAAATAATTAAAAATTTAAAAATTATTAAATTAGAAATTTATAAAATTATCAAAATATATCTAATATTTTTAATTAGTTAGCCATAAAAATTATGATAACAATGGTGATTATAAAGATATTTAATGGTAATAGTAATATATATATTAATTACTATAATTATTAAATATAATAATTTATATACAGTAAGTGCCACATGTCATCATTAAAATTTAAAATGTCATGTGACAATAGCAAGGAAAAATCTTATTACTTTATAATACTATGTGGCAGCACCAAAATTTAGAATGCCATGTGGTAGCAGTAAGGAAAAACCTTCATGCTTTAGATATATACTAGCATAATGTCCATACTATGCATGGGTAATTTATAATTTTTATTTTTTTAGTTTACTTTTTAATTACATTTTAAATAAGATAAATTATTATTAAATTAATTTTAAATTAAAATTTATCTTTTATTTAATTTAATTTGAATAATTTTTGCTTGTTACAATAATAATTTTTTAATTAATTTATGACATAATTAATTAAAATACCTATTTATTTCTTTTTATTCATATATTAATAGTAATTTCCATGATTATTTCGTTTAAAATGTAATAAAAATGCTTTATTCAAATAATAATTTATATTTTATGAAATTTTTGTATTTTATCTCATAATTTATGTAAATCAATATTTATTTCTTATAAATTACAAAAAATACATTAAATTAATGAGAAAATAATATTATTTGAAAAATATATAAATATAATATTTTTTTGTTATTAATATAATAAAAAAATTAAATTACTAATAATGAATTGGATGTTTAATTTTAATAATAATGAAAATATATAAAATTATTATTAATTAAAAATAACATCCACTTATATTATTTTTTAAAAATACTAAGTATAAATTCTTTTTTATTAATCTGATATATTTTTATAAAATAATTTTTTGACAAAAATAGTTATCACTTTACATAAATTTATAATATAAAATAAATACATTTCAAAAAAATTAAAATTTTAAAATATTTTCATTTTTTATTAATATAATAAATATTAAAAATACAACTATTTTTCAAAAATAGATTACATAATTTTAATGTTGTAACTTTAATTGTTTTTACTCATTTTTATTTGTAACTAAATATTCAATGCAATTATATTTATAATTTATCTTTGAAATTCTATTTCTATATAAAAATATAGTTGAGAGATAATTTATGTATAAAAATATAAATATTTAATTAAAATTTAAAATTAATTCTATTAAAAATTAAAGATAATAAAATATAAATAATCAAAATATTAGTTATCATTGTATTTAATATATAATTATAATAAAATAAAATATTCAAAAGTTTAAGAAATATTAAATAAGAAATTTATAAAAAAAAATTAATAATCAAATAAATATTATTTAAATAAATTTAAATAAATTTTGAGAATTATAACTAATAACTTTGTAAGATATAATAAAAAAATAGTGTAAATAAAAAAAAAAGATTTAAGAACATTTATATGAAATGAAAATACTTGATAAAAAGAGAGTGCTTGATGTTTATTAAATATTTTATATGATATACTATACATAGAAAAATAAATGAAAATCATTTAAATAAAAAATTAATTTATAATTAAATATTATTTAATTGAAAAATGGTAACAAACATTCAAAATCAATTTTTATAATAGTAAAATGTTTTCTATTTACTTGGCCATTTCAATTAAATTATTATAAGTTGGCCATAATAATAATAATAATAAGCATTAATTAATCTTAGAAAAGTGAAATAAAAAGAATATTAAGTTATTAACATAAAAAATAATACATACTAATTATAAATAAGTCAAATCTCTATTTTTAAATTTATAATTTTTTATATAAACTACACTTTTTATCTTTCAAATTTTTTAATAAAGATTTCATAATAAAAATAATAGAAAATATAATAACATACTAAAAATATTTATTAAAGACATAAAATAATTTAAGATTGATTAAATTATATGATAGTTGATTATGAGATTACAAATTAATGATCAATTTTCTCTAAACTAATGGTCATCAATGACTTATTATTATTATTATTATTATTATTATTATTATTATTATTATTATTATTATTATTATTATTATTATTATTATCATCTTTTAAATTATTTTATTTTAAACTATTATTATTATTATTATTATTATTATTATTATTATTATTATTATTATTATTATTATTATTATGAAGGGTAACATGTGAAAAATAATATTTTTGCATAAATAACTTCATAAAAAAATAATATAAATAATTTTTAAATATTATATTTAATCATAAAATGTCTTAATTTTTTAAAAATCAAATTTTAAAGAAAATAATAATTCAAATCGTAAATATTAAGATATTATTATAAATAATAATGATAATTAAAAGATAAATAAAAAAATAAATAATTATTATTATTTATAAAATAATGTAAATAATTTTTAAATATTGTATTTAATTATAAAATATCTTAATTTTTAAAAATTAAATTTTAAGGAAAATAATAATTAAAATTGCAATGTTAATGTAGTATTATAAATAATAATAATAATTAAAAGAGAAAATAAAAAAATAAATAATTATTAGTATAAAGGAGTGTATTTATGAAAGGTGACGTATGGTCAAACTTTTTAAAAAAAGTATCAAATGTCATTTCCTTGAAAAAAGTATATTTACTAATAATGAATTGAATTATATAATTTTAATAATAATGAAAACATATAACAAAATTATTAATTAAAAATAACATTTTATTATATTATTTTTTTTAAAAATACTATATCTTTAAATTTTTGTAAAGTGTAAACTTTTTTATTAATTTGATACATTTATTATAAAATAATTCTTTCACAAAAATGATTATCATTTTACATAAATTTATTATATAAAATAAATACAATTCATAAAATTTAAAATTTTAAAATATAATTTTTTTTCTATTAATATAATAAATGTTAAAAATACATACTATTTTTTAAAAGATAAATCCCATAATTTTAATTTTATAACTTTAATTTTTTAAATCATCTTTACTTATAGCTAAATTTTCAATGTAATGAGATTTGTAATCCATTTTTGAAATCCTACTTATATATAAAAATATAGTTGAGAGATAATTTATTTATAAAAATTTAGATATTTAATCAAAATTTGAAAATAATTATATTAAAAATTAATGATAATAAAATATGAATAATTAAAGTATTATTTATAATTTCATTCGATATATAATTATAATGAAATATAATATTAAAAAGTTTATGGAATATTAAATAAGAAATTTATAAAAAATTAATAATTAAATAAATATTAACTAAATATATTTAAATAAATAAATTTTTATAATGATAAATAATAATTTTTGAAAGAAATAATAAAAAATAGAGCAAATTAAAAAAAGATTTGAGAGTACTTAGGTGAAATAAAAATATTTGGTGAGATGAGAGTACTTGATGTGTATCAACTATCTAGTATGACATACTATATATAGATAAACAAATGAAAACCATTTAAATAAAATTTTAGTTTTATAATTAAATATTATTTAATTGAAAAACAGTAGTGAAAGCATTTAAATTTAATTTTTATAATAGTAAAATGTTTCTCATTTACTTGACCGTTTCAATCAATGACAATGAATTGGCCATATTGATATTAATAATGAAGATTAATTAATTTTATGAAAGTGAAATAAAAAGAATATTAAATTATTAATATAAAAATAATACATACTAATTATAAATAAGTCAAATCTCTATATTTTATTTTTTTAACTTTTTATGTTGATTTTAATGACCAATTTTCTTTAAATTAATTGCTATGACATTTTTATTGTTGTTGTTATCATCTTTTAAATTATTTATTATTATTATTATTATTATTATTATTATGGAGAGTGACAAGTAGTAAATAATATTTTTATGTAAATGAATTTATAAAAAAATAATATAAATATATTTTAAATATTTCATTTAATCATAAAAGTTTTAATTTTTAAAAATTAAAATTTAAAAAAAATAATAATTTAAATTATAAATGTTAAGGGAGTATTGTAAATAATAATGACAATTAAAAGAGAAATAAAAAAGAATTAAATAATAATTAGTAGAGAAAAGTTATTTATAGAAGATGACGAAAAAATTTTCAAAAAAAGTGTCACGTGGTCTTTTCTTGAGAGTACTTTTCTGCTTTATACATAGTTAGTTGTTAAAATTTTAATTTTAACTTATTAATTATTTTTTACCTATTTTGTTAATTCCTTAATAATTTAGAATTCTTTTTTTAATCTTTAATATGTCTATTGGCATGATTCAATTGTGTTCTATATAACCAGAAAAATCTTTTATTTGTCTGAAAGAATTTGAGTTCAGATGATCCATATGAGCCAACCTAATTCTAATTCTATGTTCTTAATAATTATTTATGTATGCAGTAAATATTTTAAAACAAAAAAAATAAAAATTTGAAAGTATGCCTAAATCCAAAACATAAATGTATTAGAATTGAAAACTGTTCCTTGAACCGTTGTTGGAAACTAGTGCACCGAAAGTTGGTCAAGAAGACTTAGCGGAGCACCACCTTCTGATATTATAAGGTACACTAGACTGGTTATATGGATTGATTCATGCTAATTACATGGGATTAACCCTAAGATTAGTGATGTAAATATGGTTTCTTGGAGTACATGTATTGTTAATGGATTAGGATCCATATTTTTTAGTTTTTCTTCATTGTCTTTATATTTTTATTGGCAACTTCTTCCAATTTGTCCATGATCTTTTTTTAGATTTTTTTTTTCTATTTGTTTTTCAATATACTAATTCTTTGCTTTCTTTAATTAAATAATTATAATTTCTAGCCTTATAAAATTAAAAGAAATCAAATATAAATATAAATATTGTTTATTTATATTATATTTTAGAGTTTTATATCATGTCTTACTTTTCTCTATATAAAATTGACATTTTGGCAATATTATATTAGTTTTTAATAATTATAATATCAACAAATTTTATTTTTTATGGTGAAATTTTAGTGGCATATGTAAGAAAGCAGACAGATAAAATGGCCAACAAACTATTTCACCGAAAATTGTTTGTTTGCATAGCCTCTAAACATGCCAAAAATTAGAGGCGCCAATATTTTTATTTAGTGTTAACTATAATTTAATTTCTCATAGTCGGTTAAATCTACAATTTAATATATGTAGTTTTAAAATCAAGCAATTTATTTCTTGACATTTTAATAATTATATAATTTTCTCCATGTCTTTATAATCCAAATTAAATTGCAGTTAATTTTAACAAAAATGATCAAAATGCTTTTAATTCTATTTTCAAACAAAAACAATTTAGTCTTGGGGTTTTATTTTATTAACAATTTAATCCCTTATGTTTGATTAAACTTATAACTTAGTCCCTATAGTTTTAAAATCAAGCAGTTTAGTTATTAATATTTCAATAAACCTACAAGTTAATCATTGCCATTAGAATCATTTTTAATTTTCATTAAATTTAGTAAAAATAACCAAAATGTCCTTACCTCTATTTTCAATATGAAAATAATTTAGTAGTTGAGGTTTTATTTATTTTTTAACAATTTGAGTCCAGCTTCATTTTTTTTCCTTTTTTTAATATAAAAATATAATATAATATATGAAAATATTATATATATATATATATATATATATAATATTCAAGGATCAATTTATATATTATATGGATTATTTAGTAATTAACCAAAATTTTTTAGGATCTTAAAGTAATTAATCCATATTTTTAATAATTATAATTTAAATTTAAAAATTTTAATTTAATGACACCCACATTTTAAAAATACAATGACTGAATTGCTAATAAAACAAAACATTTGGGAGCAAATTATTTTAAGCTTAAAAATTATTTTCAGCTTAGAAATAGGATTAAGGGCATTTTTGTTATTTTTGCTAAATTTAATGGGCAATTAATAATAGTTTGAATGGTAGAGACTAACTTGTAGGTTTATTAATGTTAAGGACTAAATTGCTTGGTTTTAAAATTATATATACTAACTTGAAGTTTTAACCAAATCCCATCAACTAAATTGTGGTTTACACTTAGGGATTAAAAATAGAAAGAAAGTAGAAAGAAAAGATGAGAAGAAATATTTTAACCCTCTTCTATTTTAACCCTCTTCTCTCTCTCTCTCTCTCTCTGGGCATCTGTTACTTTCTCTATTTGCCTTTCCATCTCTCTTTTAATTTCTCTCTCACAGTTGTTCTCTAAAGACCCAACTTTACCATTGT
Organism: Hevea brasiliensis; assembly: GCF_030052815.1. Taxonomy (NCBI): domain Eukaryota; kingdom Viridiplantae; phylum Streptophyta; class Magnoliopsida; order Malpighiales; family Euphorbiaceae; genus Hevea; species Hevea brasiliensis. The sequence continues at coordinate 71,908,091 of NC_079501.1, forward strand.
AGTTCTTTAAGGATGGCCATTAATTTCGTTGCAAATCTAGAATAAATTGGCCATGAGAGGAGTTAACAGCCAATTGTGAGGGTGGAAAACCTGAAAAACACATAGAAGCTAAGAACTATCAAAGGAAGTCAGCCATGACCATCTAGGTGTCTCACGAAGGTTTGTCTAATTTTAAGATTGCTATAAGAATTTCTTTCTATGATAGTTTCTTCTTCTAGTAGGTTTTAAATTGACAAAACCACTTTTTTCCCCCTTTTCTCAAATGACAAAATTTATGAGATTTAAGTGGAAATAATTGATCAAATTTGGATTTTAGGTTATGGTCTTGCCTTGGATATGATTGCTATAAAAATTCAAGCTTTTTCCAAGTAGTGTTTACACAAAAAATAATTTATTTTGACCATTAATTATTTTTGGCCTATAATTAATTAAATTAGTTTTTTGTAAATTTAATTTAATCAAATTTATTTTATTAATCTAATTAAGAGGCCTAGGAATTAATTAATAGATATATATGGATAGTTAGGATGATAAATATCAAAAGGAAGTTAATAGAGAGCGGGAGGTTAGCTAGAAGAGAAGTTATGGGAAGTTAGAGAAAGTGGGCAGTAACCTCCATCAACTGCTTAACGGGGAAATGGTGTCTCCAGATCCCTCCAAATACTTGCAAGATAAAATATAAATAGAAGATGGCTTACAATAGTGAAGGTCCCCAATCAATCCAACAACTAAACCAATCAACCAGACTCTAGAAATCTTTTATCCTTTATTTTACTATCAATTTTAATTTCTAAACTTTGTCATTTAATTTCCTTCAGCTTTGTAATCTCTTTTTAGCAATCAACATAAGTGTTCATTTAATTTTCTATCCAATTTTCACTGTGAGATTTGATAAGCTACATTTAGTGTAATCAAGTTCCTTTAATTGTCTGTTCTAGAAGTCAAAATGCACACAACTGATGTACTCAGTATCTAGCATGTCTGTAATTTTTAAGCTATTAGCTAGCCAAGATTATTTTCTAGGAAATAATTTTTGGCACACGTTGTGGGATAGATTGTTATTTTTTGCTCTCATCATAAAATGACAATCTCCTTCTATTATATTTTTTATTGATTTTTGGCTTAGGTTATTCAATGCTGCTGAAAACAAAAAGTATGCTAAGCAAAGACATTGCTTGGTCTAAGGACACGGAAGATCTTAGCATCCAGGGTCCCTAGATGGTGGAAAGATATGAAAGAGTGCCAATTCCTCAAGGAAAAGTGGTTTAAAATCACAACTCAACAGAGACTGCAAGTACCTTTATTGCTAATTTATAATAGGAGTAAGGTTCGTTCCTATTTATCGAAACTAACTCTTTCCATACAGGTGATAGTTGAAAAACATAATTGGCATCAACCATCATGGATGTCTTAATGAAAAACATGGATAAGTGGATGGAGACATATTACCAAAGTTTGGAAAAACTAACTCCTTCCATGCAAGTGATAGTTGAAACTTAATATTTCTTTTCCTACATCTTGATGGCCTTTTCCAAGCTAGATGAATTTGATTATGCATCCAGATGTGCATGGGAGCTCGAGGGGCAACCATAGCCACTAAATCCCTTTGATGGTACTACTTAAAATGGTGAATGGTGCCAGCCACCTCATAGGAGAGAAAGACTGATGGTGAACTAGCACTAAATACCACCTCCCCAAGGCTGCCTTAGTGTCCAGATGGTGGCTCTAACATAAATCTTCAGCAATACTAGTCTAGTGACTCTCCTAGATATTTATGATGTAGAGGGAGTCTCAGTTCCCTAGACAACCGCACCAGTCCCTCAGATGGTGGCATCTATAACTCTAGTTCTAGTGGCCCCAATAGCTTCCTGGTTAACTCAAGTTCCTAAGGTGACTCTAGGCTTGGGGGACAATCATAATAACAAGGGAGTCATGGCTCCGACATTTAAAATTACACATATCACAGTTCCACCTGCTCTAGTTCCTTAAGTAGTAGTTCTAATGACACAGCTCAATAAAAGTCCAAAGCCATTGTGCCTTGTAGAAGGTTGATAGGATAATAGGATAACACCAAACAAGCACTTAAAGTTAATTCACAGCCTCCCTGGGGCTAATTCCCAACCTTTCCTATCAATAATATAAAGCACATATGGGTTGACAAAAAAATATAGGCAAATAGGCATTGTTGGTATTTGTGTAAAATTGATAGAGGGCTAACATAAAGAAACTAGGCCATGAGTTCACTATTATTCATAAATAAAAAGCAAAAACTCAACTTATTATTCAACACGCCCAAGTATTTACATGTATTCTAAATTTGTTACACTAGGTACCTTAATTTTTTAGTGAAGTGTTGAAGGAACTCTACCTAGTGGGTAAAACCAGACCCTCCTAAGCAGCAAGGAAAATGTGATTGGAATGTCTAGTACTATGAACTTAACTTCAACTTCAATCGGCCATACTTTAATGACATTCTTGAATACTCTGACCACTTCCCTCTTAGAGTAATTGTAAGCTCGAATCACCATGTTAGACCTAATCAAATTAGATGCACAGATTTCTAACTTGGATAGGACTTCTAAAGAGTACACATTTATGGCTAACCCATCATCAATCATAACATAAGCAACTTTCCATCCCCTTACTTCAATGGCCATAAATAAAGGCTTTTTGTGATTCTTATAATTGAGTGGTAGGTCTTGGTTAAAAAAAGTGATATGCCCCTTATCTAGAATTAGAAGTACCTTAGCTACCTCTTTTAGGAGTGGCATTAATGGAAACCTAAAGAACACTGAGTAACTTGGTTAACATGCTCTTGTGCTTTTTTTAAGTCATGAGAAGTTCATAGACTGATACACTAGCTTGAGTTCTCTTCAACTACTTAAGTACAACATCATCTTCCCCCTTAGCAACCTCAGCTTTCTTTTTCTTTTTTTTTTTTCCCCCTTATCCTTATCTTACCTGGACTGCATGGCTTAGTAGTACTTTTCCATTTCTAGTCATATGATTAATAGCCTTGGCCTCATCATCACTCAAATAAGCCTAAATATTGAATGGAGCTTCCTTATCACTTGAGCTTCCCCAGATGTCTAGGGTCATACCAACCTTGGATTCCTCCACCTTCTTTATGGGTTTGATTTGTTCTTGGATATGGGTTGGTGATTTGGTGGAGGTTATCATGTAAAGGTTAGGTGGTGGTGAGGCATTATGTTTAAGTATATGGTTGGTACAAATTTTTTGTCTCTTTTTGGGGTTCGATATCTTCTTTTCATATATTAAGTCTTGGATTTCATGCCATAAACGATAATAGTTATCAGCATCATGGCCAGGGCTTTAGTGGAATTGGCAATATTTGTCAGCATTATAGTTTGGTGAAAGTGGGTTTGGGGCTGGTCTAGGAGCTAGTGGTTGCAATAGCCTAGAAGCTTTGAGGCACTTAAAAACTTTGGATAAAGGGTTTATCTAAGTGGGAAATGTTCCTTTAGGTTCTAGCACCTATTTGGACTTCCATTATAACAACCACCTTTTTTCAATGTTGGAATTCCTATTGTTCATAGGAAATTCTCGTGAGACTTAGGGTTTCACAGATAAGGAAAATAATGGTAAGTTCTTTTTGTGCGCAAATGCTATATTAAAGAGTCTATATGAATGAGTATGTGTTTGTTTATTTTGGCCAAATAAAAAGTATGAGAAGTGTTTCTAGGCAGAATAAACTTTGGCAGCTGAAAGTTAAACTTTCGGCAACCAAAGTCTCTTTTTTTACTGTTGAGATGTCCTTTTAGACAGTATGGACTCCAAAAATTGAAAAAGCTGAGCTTTTCGATAGCTTGAAGTCCTCTCAATAACAGGGTTATAAATAGCCCATTTTAATTCAATTTCAAAGAAAGTCAACTTTCTCTCTCTCATTGTAATTGTTACATGAAAAGAGGACCAAATTTGAAGTTTTTCTTAGCTAATTAGATGTTTTAAGTGCTTAGAGATCCTTGGAAGGATCAAGCAATAAGATTGAATTAAATTCCTTTCTCCATAAGTTTTTCCCCTAATTTCAATTTTCAAGGGAGAAAGGTATTTCTCAATTTTCTTTGATATCTTCAAAATGATTTTAAGTATGTTTGTATGGGTGACTTTAAGCAGCTTGGATTGCATGGAAGGAATAGAGTTGATTGAACCTTGTGAATCAGTTTTAAAGTTTTCAGAGCTTTGCATGTTGGTAGTTTTGTTGAATATTCAAAATGCATGTTGTGATTATTAGGTTCTTGGAGTGAGTTTGTTGCTCTAAAACCTTTTAAGCATAATTGATTACATAGTGCTTGATTTTCTAGTTTGAATTTTTGTAAAAAGTTAAGGAAGTATGGATGTGTGTGGGTTTTGTTGAATTTTGAATGCATGTGGCATCCTTAAGTGTTGTTAAGTTTTTAAAGTGTTAAAGTATGGTTTGGTATTATTGCTTTGATGTATTAAAGCCTTAAGAATGTGTTATGGTTGTTTTTGGGGTGAGTTTTTTATAGTTTTGGAAATTCTGGAAATTCCTTGGTTTGATTGCTAAAAACTATTATTTTGGCAGTTGGAGTGACTACAGTTTTTTGATAAAATCTGAAGTTTAAGCTATCGGTAGCCAAAGTTCGCTACTTCTATATTTGTAGTCGCTATTGCCCAAAAAGGGGCATTTAAGGTTAGGACTTCAATAGCCAAAATCCCTTACTTTGGTAATCGAAATTGGTTCTGCTAGCCTTATTTTCCTTTTTATTTTAAGATTCCAAAACTTGTTTTTATGACCCAAAAAGACTTAGAATAAGTTGTTTGACATGTGTATAGAGTTTTAGAGTTCCGAATAACTCATTAGAGTATGACTTTTATAGGATCAGGCTTGAGGGACTCAAGAAGCTAAGGTTAAAAAGGGATAATGACAGTTCGTGTCTAGTGGTTGATAGGCTACCGAAGGTGAGTAACACTAACCCTAATAAATGATAATTTATTTAATTGAGCTCAAAATCATTCTCATGTGTTATTTCATGATTTATTAAGGTGTATGTATTTAGAACACAAAATTGCTGCATTATTGCATATTTATTGTTGATGCACGATGGATGTTGGATGACCCTCAGGTTTCCCCCATGTTATGGATATGCTAATTGCTATGATCATGCATGATATTATGTGGTAAGACTAAGTGAGGCCTACTAAGTCTCTGGCTCACTATTATGAAAGAGGAAGACTCATTAAGCGTATTTATGAGCCGAACACTTCAGTTATGTTATGTATTTAAGAGAAAGTCCTGAGGAGCATTTATATGAATCAGGCAAATTGGTTATGGGAAATCACTGGTGACAAGTCCATCTTATGTGAATTATTTATGAAGTGAAAAACTCATTTAATTGATGCATTGCATATGTATGAGATGATAATATGATAAATGTTATAGTTAGTTTACTCACTAAGCTTTTTAAACTTACCCTTTACCTTAACCCTAAATGCAGAGTGGAGGACTAAAGTTATCTTTTGGAAAAGCTAACTGGAGATAGAGTTTTAGCAAGCTTTTTGTATGTTAAGTTATAGATTGGACATCTAATAATCTAAGTGAATAGATAATATGCTTGGTTTCAAAAAATTATAATATGTATTGTCTAAGTTTAAGATATATACATATGTTACCTTAATTTGTAAGCACACTCATTGATTATTTATGAATGTAAGTAAGAGTTACACTTTAGCATTTATGAATGAAATGAAAAGGTTCAAATTCTAAACCATTTTAAAAGAAATGATTTATGCTCCAATGAAAATGCTAAAGTGTGATCGATTATGAGTTGCTTATGTTATGGTTCATATGGAATGAGTTTATGTTTAATAGGCTTTAGGCTTACTATGGGTTCCAACAGCCTTAAATTGACCCATTCCCTAGAGCTGATAATGGCCCTTAGTTGGGTCATTACAGAGTTGATATCAAAGCTCTAGATTAGATGAGTGGACCTAGATGCTAGTAAAAGTTATAGTAAAGAAAAAAAGTTTGTCAACCAGCACAGTTAGAAAAATACATGTTCATTAGGGTTGCATCCCTATATGTTATATGATGAGCTTATACTTCATGCCATGTTTTGATACACTTGTATCATATAGATATTTTAAGGCAGTTTTATGTTACATTCATTATATTTAGGTAGTTAATTGCATAGTTTTTAGTTTGTTTCTTAACGTTTTGTTATTTTGGCTTAATTTCTTTTTTTTTTTTTGTGTTTTATTAGGTTAATTTATGCAATTCCAAGACTTAGAACACATTTGAATAAGTTTGAAAGTCAAAAGGAGTAGATTCTACACTGTAGAAAATTACACGGGTCGTGCACTGGGTGCCCAGCCTATGTTACAGTCTGCCAGGGGAACTACTGAGGAGAGCAAGTACACGGGCCATGTAAAGGGACTTATGTAAAGGTCCCTAGCCCATGTAACTTTCTGCCAACCAAGATTTGAACGCTTTTAAGGGCTCCAAAAGATTACACGCCTTATCCCGTGTAATAAAGCACGGGCCATGTAAAATGCCCTAGCTTAGACTCCAAATCGACTCCAACTATGTTTTGCATGATTCAGACAGACTTCTAAGGCCTTCAAGACTCTGAATTGAAGGTTTTTATGACAGATATAAATATGGGAAATTAGGAACAAGCCAAGGATCACATTATTTACATTCTTACTTAGTTTTTTTTTTTTTTTTATCAATTTGGGGAGATTTGCACAAGATTCAAAGGAAAGATTTATAGCTGAAGTTTCGTAAGTTCAAAGCTACAAAGTCTTCAAATGTTTTTATTATTTTATTTTTATGTTGATTGTTAAACTCACCATCAGTGACTAATTTTCTTAATTATGAAATTAGGGATGTAGCATTTTCGATGGATCTATATTGATTTTATTTAATAAATTTAAATCTTGTTTTTTGATTCAATTTCTTGTGATCTTAATGCATACTATATGTAGAGCTCCACTTAGTTATGATTCTAGATATTGATTGAAGGACTAAAAAGTGAAAATTAATATTAAAAAAATCAAGATATTGAACTTAGGATTTTTGACCTAGATATAGGCTGAAATTTTATGTGGAGTGCATAATTAATCAAAAGAACTTAAAGGATCTTAATTAAGATTGATTGCCACAAAAGTAGGGCTCAGGTTAATTAAGATATACCTTGAGTATAGTTCCAATAATATTAAACAGTTAATATTATTCTCATTGTCAATTAGTAATGAACCTAGAAAGTCACACACAATAAGAATAATGTGATCAAAGCATAATTAATTTAATTAATTAATTAAACGGTTTAATTAATTAATTAAATTAATATTTTTAGTTTGCAATTAGATTGCAAAGTCTTTAATATGACTTGAAACTAAATTCATTAATGGAAGTATTTAAGTTTATGTTTAAATTGTTTAAATATAAACTTGATTAGTTATTCATAAGGTAATAGATTAAGTTGGTTAATTTGACTTGAGAAGTCAAAGAAGAGAGAAAGTGGTGGTTAATTAGTGTTTATCCAAAATGCTAATTAATTAATTAAAGCTTTATTTTCTTATCTTGACAACTGGCCTAATAAGGATTAGAAAATAGATCTAATTAAGTGAATTAGATGTGGACACTTGTAGGAGGGAGAAAAGCATTTCTAATGGTTAGAAAAAGATAAGATTATGGGGTTAATCTCATCTTCTTTCTTCTCTTTTCCTTTTTGCTGTCTAACCTTCTCTCTCCCAAGAAAAATCTTGATCTCTTCTTTATGTTTAATTCAAGAGGAATTTGAAGTTGTTACTCTTGAATTAAAGATAGAAAACTTGTTTCTCTATACTTCCCAAAATTTCTTTCTTCTCTTTTCACTTCTTTCTCTTGGAAGTGTGGTTGTGGTCTTCTGCTTTCTTGCTTTTTTGAAGCTTTTTCTGATTTTAGTGCTTGAGTTGGATTGTTCTTTGATCTACTCTTTCTTTGTTGCTTCTGTTCTAGGTGAATAAGAAGTTGAATGCTCTCTACTCTTTTTTCAGGGGTAAAACTTTGATTCTGTAGGCAAAGGTTTAATTTAAGGATTGTAATAAGTTTTTCTAAGTGTTGGTTTTTTTTGTTATAAGGGAAGGCTAGCGTTTTGGTAATAATTATTATAAGTAAATTAAGTTTTTGTTATTTAATATAATTTTTTGCATTCAAATTTATTTTTAGTATTAATTCCATTTTTTTTCAAGAGCCTAATCGCCACCTCCTTTTGCTAGCCAATTCCTGAAATCTTAATAAACTCAATCCAATAGTAAAAAGCTTAATAGCAAAAAAATGAAATAAGCAAATAAAATAATACAATCATCCTCTAAATGAAAAATAATGAAACAAAAAAAAAATGAACAAAATCAATGGACTAAGCCAAAAATTGAAACAAAGCCAAAATGCTCAAGAAATAAATAAAGAAATAAATAAAAAACCAGAAAGCTATGAAGTTAGAGATGCTACAACGAAAACAAATGCCATAAAAAAAAAAAAAAAAAAGTAAACTAAAAAAAAATCAAAAAAGAAGAAAACAATGAAAAAAAAAAAAATAATATAAGAAAAGAGGAAAAGAAAAGAAAAAAAAGAAAAGTTAAAAAAAAAGGAAAAGAAAGGAAAAAAAAAAAAAGCCTTTTTAAAAAAAAAAAACTGAAAAAATTTTGAAAGGAAAAAAAAAGTTAAATTGTTGAGCAATTTAAAAAATTTGGAAATTCAATAAAAAAAATTTTGAAAAAATAAATGAAAAAAAGCTCAATAAATTAAATCCTATGCAAAAAAGAAAAATGATGATTGACAAAAAAAAAATTAAAGATGATGAATGAGAATGCCATACTTCTTTACTATCTTAAACAACAAGCTAAAAACAAAGCTATAAGATTTCAACAGACCCTTTCTAAATGCCATACATTGTACAACAACATACATTTCAATTTGATGCTTTGTCTCTCTTACAGAAACAAATTTGATGATGCCCAGCCATATCGGATCTAATTTCAATGATGAGAGCAGATCAGTGAAAAATTCCATGCAACAAAAATATGACAACAATCATAAAAATAAAAATAATAAGAAATGAAAACATCCAAAAGTTTTGGAAAGGAATATATAAGTTTCTTTATAAAGTAAAAAAGAAGATAGAAAAGTAATCAGGAAAACTAAAGGAAGGCCTAAATTGCCAAAAAAAATTAATAAAGCAAAATGTAAATTGTCAAAAGGAAGAAGTACAACACAAGAACAATTAAAAATAAAACATAAGCCTTAACATAAGACAATGAGAAATAATCAAACAAGGTCTAATATCAAAGAGAAAAGAAAAAGACAACACAAAGATAAAAAAAGATCAAAGATGTCTAAGAAGCACAAGAATAGAAAATAAGAAAATAAGGAGAAATTGAAGCTAAGCACAAAACCTAAAGGCTTAAACACTTTAGCAATGGCTTAGAAAACATGGAAGAAGAAACAAAAGGAAATTTAAAAAAGTAGAAGGAACAAAGACAAAAAACTAAAACCTGTATACCCTAGGAATAACTCAAAGGATGCTTTAGTATATATTTTAGAGCATACTTTATATTTTGCATATATTATTTTTTTATTTATTTTATATTTTTATTTTATCATATTATATATATTATATATATGTAATAGAAAAGGTATATAATTATTTAAGTGTATTTAATTTATATTTATTTTATGAGTGACAATATTTCATTATTAAGTTAGAATATAGGATTATTAGCAAATATGATATACTTATATTATAAATATTATATGTATCATAGTTCTTGTTGATATGTATATTTTATAAATATAATTATTATGTATATAAATAAGATATAAATGATGTATCAATATAAGATATAAATATAGAGATGATTCATACCAAATATGTGATGACAAAATAAATGATAGTGACATTAGTCATCATATAACTGACATCATGATTCATAACAATATAATCTTTGTCATAGTTTTAATGGCATAACATATCTTGTCATATAATATTTATACTTTCTAGTTCTATATTTATCTTTGTGTATTGGTATATATATGGGTATATATGTTTATGTGTTGACTGTATATACTATATATATATTTGTAAGAATGTATATATTCTATGATAAGATGGTAAGTATGTTAATTAATGTATAAAGTTGAATGAATGGTTATATTAAAAGATTTCATTAGAAGTTTCTCATGTGAGATAGTTCATTAGAAGAGAAAAGAATAAGAAAAAAGAATTTTTAAGTTCTAATAAAATTAGATTATAAAATAGAATATAATATTATTGAAGAATGGAAAAATAAACCATGAATTTGTACATTTGGAATTAATTTATTGATAATGTTAGATTTTTATGTGTATTGATTATATGATTATAGGTTCATTTAAGGTAATTTATATATGGTATTGGCATGCTATGGCATTATGTTAGAGGTGTTATCCAATATTAATGAGGAATATCTAATCTCATGAAATTATTTAAAGATTATAAAGAGTTTTAGATAGAGATTGATATCATGTAAGATTAAATATTAGTGTAGTTATCACCTAGTAAAGTTAACAATTTACATAATAACAATTAATTAATATAAGTTTATTTAATTATTTAGTAAAAAGAGTTTAATTGATTAATTAAATAGGTTTGGTTTGCACTAATGGCAAAGTCCCTATATTGACTTGAACCAAATCTAGGATTATTGATGTATAATATAAGCAATTTATATTTAAAGTAGTTTAAATATGAATTTAATTAATGAGAAATTAATCAATAGATTAATTAATTAATTCTTATATTTGATATAAATTAATTAGAAGAAGAAAAAATAATTATTTTGGGGTTGAGAATCCAAAATTAAGACATGTGGGCATTTTTGGTCATTTTGCAGACACGTGTGGCACCATGAGAGGTGACACATGGCATCATTAGCAATTACAACAAGTTTTTAATCATGTAAAGATGATTAAAATCAAGATTATTACATATAGGTTTGACACTTCTGGCACAATGTGATTGGGTCACTTAACCAGAGCTAATGAGCTAATCAAAGGGTGACATGTAGGCAAGTGTTTAATGTGTTAACCTAGCTATTTAAGTTAAGAAGTGTTGTTATGAGAAAAAAAATACAACCAGCCACACTCCTATGATTCACGCCATTTTTGGCCTCCTCTATTCTTCATTCATCTTCTCAAAATTCCTCTTAGCCATCAATCTCTGAATTAAGCCACACTGTGAAATTATAGAACACCAGAAATTCTATTCCCTCTTCTACATCTCTAATTCTAAAAGGCGTAACTTGAATTTCTAATTAGGAAAGGCTTTGAAGCTGTTCAAGGGCTGCCATAGGTGTTCTTGGTGTGGACAAGCTAGAGAGGACAACATGTCCGAAGGCATGAATCAAAGCGTGGACTTTGCTTCAAGCGCACACAAGTTGCATCAAGAGGTTGCCGTTAATCGCTTTAATTTAATAGTTCTAAAATTAGGTTCTAAAATAAACTAATTAATTTTAAAATCTTAAATGGCACAGATCCAAAAACATATTAAAAGAGTTTTAATATGTTGTTTATCATTGAAATCAAATAGATAAAAATAAATCTTGCATGATGCATGTGACCCTAGGTGAAAATTTTTGAATTCAATAGTATAAACTTGTGTTTTTCACGCTTCCGTTCCTTCAAGGTATGCATTTCTTGGCTCAAGCTCAACTTATCTTGTGATTATAAATGCTAGTCTAAATGAGTTAAAAAAGGAGAAACTTTTAAGAGAATTAAGAATCCATAAGAAGATCATTGGGTACAAAATTGATGACCTTAAGGGAAATAGCCCTTCCATTTGTATGCATAGAATACCTATGGAGGAGAATAGTAAACCAACAATAGAACATCAAAGAAGACTAAACCCAAACATGAAAGAAGTTGCAAAGAAAGAAATTGCAAAGAAAGAAATTTTAAAACTATTAGATGCAGGTGTAATCTGTTAGTAGTATGCCCTAGAGCATATCATTTAGTATGTATCTTATACATATTTTATTAATAAAAAGGCAATTTCGCTTTTCCATTTACATAATATATTTATGTGTAATAGAAAAGGTCCATTGATATTTTGTTATAAATTTTATTCTTAAATTGTTAAGAATACGAGTGACAGTATTTCTAGCACAAAGTATCATAAATTGGTTCACAATCGAGGATACTTCGCAATAAGGACATGACTTATCTAGAAAGATTGTAATCATGTTTTTTCCCAAGTTATTTATATGAGATGTAAATAAGATGGAATGGTGAGTCTCATGCCATATAGCAAACAAAATAGGCACTTATGCATAATAAGTAGGCTGAACCAGTAACACTTATGATAATCACGTGGAGTTTACTCTTGTCAATGCATTGTTATAAATCATATCAGTTCATATAGTCTTTAGACTTGAGATAGCACAGTTATCTTGTATATGGGTGGTTTGAGTTTGATACTACTTTCATACTTGCACTGTGTATGGGTATATGGGCATTTGTTGGCTCCTACTAGTTATATATGGAGGTAGGTGTTGATCAAGATGGAATCTATTACCCTAAGTAAATAAGGATAAAATTCTATGTTCATTTAATTCTTCTTGATGTTTCAAGTTCCTGGCCAAGACAGACAGATTTAATTAGAAAAGAGTTTCTGATGAGAAAATCTTTTTAATCAAGAATTAGAATTAAAAGAGAACATAATATTCATAGCAAATAGGGTTTAAAATAAACCATGACTCCATCTTGAAGTGGAATTTTGTAACAGAGAGATTCTAGTGCTTGGTAACATATGATTATAGGTTCATTTAAGGTATTCCTTATTACTGATTGGGTGGCCATGGCATGCTATGCTAGGTGTTAACCATAGTCTATGAGGTGCCTAAAATGACTTAGAGAAATCATTTATGGTAAGAAAGAGTTCTGATGATATTAAGAGTTTATATCATATCTCATTGCTAATTAGTGATGAGCCTAGTGAGTCACACACATACACAAGTAATCACCAAGTTAAATGTGATTTAATTAATTAGTTAAAGAGTTTAATTGATTAATTAAATAGGTTTGGTTTGCAATAAGATTGCAAAGTCCCTAGCATGGCTTGAAACCAAATCCTAGGTTATTGGATGTATAGTATAAGTTAAATTTACATTTAAAGTGTAAAAATATGAATTTAGTTATGAGAAATTAATTAATAGAGATTAATTAATTAATTTATATTTGATATTAACTGATTAGAAGAGGAGAAATAATTATTTTGGGTTGAAAACTCAAAATTAAAACATAAGGGCAATTTGGTCATTTCACAGGGTGACATGTAGTACCATGAGATGGTGATACATGACACCATATAAGCTTGCCATTTGTCTTCCAATTATGTAAGATGATCAAAGTCAAGATTAAATCTAGCTTTGACACTTGGCTTAATATGATTAGGTCAATTAAAATTCAAGATGCAATCAGAAGATGACATGTGGCAAGGGTTTTAAGTGATGACCTAATTATAAAAGGGAAAGAATGAAAGAATAAAAAATACATTCTGATTTTTCTAAAGAGGTGCCGCCACCCATAAAGCTCTCTTCCTCTCTTCTTCTTCTTCTTTTATCAATTTAAAGAGAATTGTCCATATTCTCTTGAATTAAAATTGCTAAAAATTGTTTCTAGTATCCTGTGTACATCTACAACCTCTCTAAAAGCAAATCCCTAATTTCTAATTGGTTGGCAAGGCTTGAGAAGCTATTCAAGGAGCTGCCATTAGTGATCTTGGTGTGGACAAACTAGAGGGACAACATTTGGGGTCCTAGGTGCTTCCCAAAGGTACCAATCACATCTACAGTGCATCAAAAGGTTAGTTCACATATTCTTGTATTAATCTAGGGTTCTAATGAATTAATTTGTTAATTCAAAAATCTTAAATGGCAAATGTAGATCCTAATACATATTAAAAGGGTTTTAATATGCAATTGAACATTGAAATCAATTAGGTACATAATAAATCTTGTATGATACATGAGACCCTAGAAGAAAATTTTTGAATTCAATGTTCTAATTTAATAATTTTCATGTTTTCGCTCCTTCAATTTGTATCAGAGCCACTATATTTGCTATTTAGATTGTTTAATATCTTATTTAATTTTGTAATTTGATCAAAAGTTTATTGATTCATTGCTGGTTGCATAGAAGAGTGTGGCGGCAACATGAATGTGCTCCATGGTGCGCATGGTTTAAGCACCACAATGGTGCGCAAGGTATATGAGCTTTGAATGTGCAATTGTTGTATGATCTAAGGCCCATCCCATGACTAATTAAAATGTTTAATTAGGAGTTTTAATCACACAATTAAATTTTAATTCAAATCTGAATTTTTAAATTTGTTTGAATGTGATTCAAATCTAAATTTTTAAATTTGTTTGAATGAGATTCAAATCTAGAATTTTAGTTGAATATGAGATATTCAATTTAATTTTAGTATGTATATTTTATTTAACTGTTAAATGGTAATATGCATGATGGATGATCATGGATAATAAAAGACCAATGTGATTGGATTTATTTCTTTTATTTTTCTTTGGGTTGTAAAATAATTAATTTTATTTTGGTGGCATGTATTGTAAGGTTGTAATATTTTTGGGTTATAATTTCATTTATTTGAGGACTTTGAAGTCCATGTTCTTGTAAATTCACCTTGGTATGCCAAGGATTACAATGTAATGGATTGCAAGAAGATCAAGGAGGTCAAGAGCATTGGTGGGACAAGTGGGAGGAATTCAAGATCAAGTGTAACACCCTCCCTGTACCAACTCTGTACATTCTACTGTTCCGGTGACCGGTGTCGGTCCGGACAGCTAGAACGTCCGGAAAAATATTTAAACTAAAGTCGGAAATCATAATTAACTCAAATATTAATAAGAAAAATTTAGTAAAAATTTTAGAAATAAAATACAACCAAGTTAAACGAGCCGGTGCCCTAGCGATGGGTAACTGAGAGGAAGTTGCGGTTCAGGAGCCCTAGACCCGGGGAAAAAATTATAAAATAATTTTTGGGACTCTAGAGAAGGTTTATTGAGGTTCCCATGGCATTAAAATGCCAAGAAAATACCTAGAAAAAATTTTCAATCGGTACAGACAATTTCGACCCGTTCAGCCAAACGGAGGGCATTTTGGTCATTTCGCCTTCAGAGGTGATTTTTGGCCGACTTGTCCAGTTGAGTAAATAATTAATATGACATAAAATATGAATAAACATTACTAGAAATTAAATTGAAAATGAGTAGTGGAGGAAAGAAAAGAAAGTGAGGAAAAAGCTCATTTATGACATCATGGTGATGTCATTAAGAAAACTATGACCAATCACAATTAAGCCATCATTTGACTAACTAATAAAGAGACTAAATGAAGACCAAATAACAAAAATTGCAGCAGCCATCTCCCACCCCAAAAGCCAGCCGAAACATGCCCTAGACCCCTCCATTGATTTTTTTCAATCAAGCTTAATTGCTCCCTTTGTTACACCACTAAACCCTAACCCCTTTCATTAAACCTTGACCATATCACTTGGGGAAGCTTTTGGTAGCCAAGAAGAAGAAGGAAAGTGAAGTTTTGAGCTTGGGAAAAATCTCCCTACAAGAGGTTAGTGCATATATGTAGTTAAAACTTATTAATTCCATGATTGAGGCTTGTAATGGATGAGAAATTGTGAAATAAATGAAACAAATTCATGTGTATGTCCACCATAGAATTCGGCAGCCCTAATAGAGGAATGGTTTTGATTGTTTTAATGGACTTAAAGTGAGCTAGAAATGGTGTTTAAGGTATGAATATGCATGGATGTTGAACTAGTGTGCTAATCGAGGTTTATGGGTAAATTGAGTTGGACATTAGGGTTTTGAGAAGTGAAACTTTTACTTGGCTTATGAAACTGTTAAAGAACACTCTAATGGTCAATTAGTGACCATTTGAGGTATGTTGACCATAAATTGGACTGAAAAATAGCTTGGCAAAGAGAATGACTATGCTGCCTAAAGACAGCAGAATGGGGACTGAGAATCCAGTCCAATTACACAGCCATAACTTTGGCTGTGTTGGTCTAATTGGTATTTTGCCAATTGGACATGAAACTAGGCTTATAATGGCACATTTTTTCTGAAGAAACCATGCCCAAAAGACCAAAGCAAGAGGACCAAAACTTGGCCCCAATCCGGATACCCTGCAACTGATTCTGCAGAATGACCAAATGAATAGTAACTGTTCATTTGGCCATAACTCACTGTAGATTTGGTCAATTGACCTGAAATTTTTACAGCAATAAGTTAAGACATAGACAAACAACTTTCATGAAGAAACCTACCCCAAATTATGGCCATAACCAATTCAAAAATGCAATCACAGTCACTGTTCATGTTACTGTAGATATGGTCAATTCTGCAGATTGGCAATCCGGCCAACTGTGGTTTTTGAGCTATATCTGGAGCTACAAAACTCCAAATGGAGTGATTCAAAAAAGGAAATTCAACTAGACAAAATAAGGAACAACTTTTATGTTTGTCATTTCTTCAAATTCCCACTGCAACAGTGTTTAATGGAACAGTAAACATATGCTTCAAAAACTGAAATTTTCTGCCCTCTTGGTTTTAAGTTAGAAATGGTAAATGTGACCAATCCCAACAAGTGTAAACAGCAAAATGTGGTATTTGGGAGTGACAAAACCAATGTACCTAATTTCTACCTAAAAGTCAACATTTTAGTTGACCAAAGAGGTGAATAGTGACACCGAAACTTGAAATTCAAAGATTGAAGAATTTTAAAGTATCGAATGCCCTAGTATACCTAACAAGATTGGTTTGGATAGTTTGGCATGCCAATAGGGTTCGATTAGCGATCGCACATGGCGATATGCCATTCTGTGATTTCATGGCTTTTAGCCATTCTGACTTTGTATTGAGACTTGGCCTTGTGCCTGATATTATTTACAGCTTGTTAGCTGTTCTGTTGCACACCGGGAGATGCATATGTGACCGATGGTGTGACGGCCCGAGGTACTAGGTACCCAGTGCCAGTTTATCCGTTATCCAGTCTAGTCGTCTAGTGTAGGTTACTTGGGGCAACCAAATGAATAAAAGTGAACAAAGTTAATGAAATAATGAATATACCAACACCAAACAAAGAAAGCATACACATTCTATACACATTTATTTTCTTGCTATTTTCTTTTATTATATTATTGCACCACTAAGCATTATTGCTTAGCGCGTTGCTTTTGCCACGAGTAGGTACTGGAGATCCCGATCGTGAGCCCAGTAGACCACAGACTAGGTGAGTCCATCTGCGATTCTGCATGTCCTTGTCACCTCAACCTGCGATTGCATTGGTAGGACACTAGGTGTCATTTTGATATTTTGTAGCAAATTTTTACTTTCTCATATGTATTTGAACTTATGTAATATATTTTGATGTTCATGTAAATAATGAAAGTTATGACTAGGAATACAAAATTTGAGCATTTATTTATTGCTTGTATATGAGTATTATGAGAAATGGATGTTTGAGAAATGAAAAGGTTATTGAGAACTGAAATTGAGAAATATTGTTGAGATTTTGGATATTGGAGTTTGAGATGATTGAATACAAATTTTGGAAGTGTTTTTAACAGGTTTCGAAGAACTGTTTTCACCATTTTTAGCCGGTACTCTGTCGGATTTTCTATAAAATTTTCGGAACCTCAAATAAATTCTAATTTCAATAAATGAACTATATTTTACAAACTATATTCAAAACCTTGACAAAAATTAATTAAGGTAAAATAGAGTGTGCCGATACACCGTGTGGCATAGCTTGCTCGGCTACACTGTAGACAGGTAAGGGGTGTCACATTTAGTGGTATCAGAGCACGGTTTAGGCGTTTCTGGGCCTAGATTGAGTCCATACCATGCATTGCATTTGTAAGAGTCGAGGTGACACTAACGCAGATCTGTTTATCTTTCTTATTTTGAATAGGATATGGACCCTTCATCTCAGAGAGTCGTTGAGGAGGAAGTGGAGAGTCATGCTCCACCTGCAGCAGCTGAGACTGGGGGCATGAGAGAATCTGCTCACTTGACTCAAGCGAGCCTCGCCACCTCCACAGGCCATGTTTCAGCAAATGGCCAACTTCTTTAGACAAATGGCTGGGGTAATGCTAGCACCACCACCATCACCACCACCAACTCCACAGCAGAAATCACACCTGGAAAGGCTAAGAAAGTTTGGAGCTGTGGACTTCTATGGCAAGAGAGAAGATGACTCTGTTGCAGCCGAGAATTGGTTGAATAGAACAGGCAGAGTCCTAAAACAACTCCACTGCACTCCAGAGCAAAACCTGGAAGCTGCCATATCTTTGCTGCAAGATGATGCTTATGAGTGGTGGGACACGGTGTCCAGTGAAGTGCAGCCAGAAGCTGTAACTTGGGACTTCTTTCTCTCCGAGTTCAAGAAGAAATATGTGGGTACTGTATACCTGGAAGAGAGAAGAAGAGAGTTTATTAACCTGAGGCAGAGACAGTTGTCAGTGGCCAAATATGAGAAGGAATTTGTCCGATTGAGCCGTTATGGAAGGGAGATAGTCCCTAATGAAGCAGAAAGATGTAAGAGATTTGAAGAGGGACTAAATGACAACATCAAGATCCAGCTCACTGCCTTGGGAATCACAGAATTTACCATGTTAGTGGAAGCTGCAATAAAGGTGGAAAAAGTAAGAATCAGTGAGCAGACCATAAGGGATAGACAGCAGAAGAGGGGCCCGGGTCAGTCTAGTTCAGCTCCTACATTTGGGAAGAAGTTCAAGGGTCCTCCTGCACAGAGTTCAGCTCAGCCACAGGGTCATGGTCAGTCTCAGGGGCCCAGGCCATAGTTCACCCCTAGGAGAGGTCAGTCCACACCATCAGTGGGTAGCTCTCCAGGGATGGGGTTCAGGGGACCAGCCCCAGCATCTTCTGCATGTCCACACTGCCTGAAGTGGCATAAGGGGGAGTGTTGGAGAGTGGCGGTGCTCGCTTGAGGTGTGGGTCAACAGAGCATCGATTAAGGAACCGCCCACGCAGAACTACTACTTTGCTCCAACACAAGCATACTGAGACTTGCTCTGCACCACGAGAGATAGAAAATGCAGTAAATCGAGGTGTTGGACCATCACGAGGCTGCATCGAGCGGCAGAGAGGCTGACGGACCACCAGCAAGAAATTATGCCCTGAGAGCTCAAGAGGAGCAAGATGCCCCGGACGTCATCAGGGGTACGTTCTCCCTCTACAATACTCCTGTGCATGCATTGGTGGATCCAGGATCCACTCATTCATACATCTGCATCAACTTACCCGTAGAAAGGGGGATACTAGTAGGGGAGAGTGACCAAGACATTCTGATCACTAATCCATTGGGCCACAGTGTGGTAGCGAACAAAGTATACAAGGGTTGCCCGTTAAGGATTCAGGGGTATGAATTCTTGGCAGACCTAATTGAGTTGCCCTTCCATGAGTTTGACGTGATATTGGGAATGGACTGGTTGTCACGTTATCAGGCAATTGTTGATTGCAAATTGAAGAGAATTTCTTTGAAAACTTCTGAGGGTAATGAGATCACAGTTGTGGGGCAAATTTTTACTTTCTCATATGTATTTGAACTTATGTAATATATTTTGATGTTCATGTAAATAATGAAAGTTATGACTAGGAATGCAAAATTTGAGCATTTATTTATTGCTTGTATATGAGTATTATGAGAAATGGATGTTTGAGAAATGAAAAGGTTATTGAGAACTGAAATTGAGAAATATTGTTGAGATTTTGGATATTGGAGTTTGAGATGATTGAATACAAATTTTGGAAGTGTTTTTAACAGGTTTCGAAGAACTGTTTTCTCCATTTTTAGCCGGTACTCTGCCGAATTTTCTATAAAATTTTCGGAACCTCAAATAAATTATAATTTCAATAAATGAACTATATTTCACAAACTATAGTCAAAACCTTGACAAAAATTAATTAAGGTAAAATAGAGTGTGCCGATACACCGTGTGGCATAGCTTGCTCGGCTACACTGTAGACGGGTAAGGGGTGTCACATCAAGTGTTGATTATGTACTCCTTCAGCAACTCTTGTAAAATGAATGAATGAAATGTACCTAGGAATGCCCTGATTCAATTCTTGGTGGCTTAGAATTGAATCCCTTAGAAAGTCCATGATCATACCATATTTATTGTTTATCCATGTATGCATGAGATGTATGGGAATGTATACAAGTATATGATATATGCATGCTAATTGGATAATGTGCAAAGTGAGACCATAATAGTAATTAAGCCAACCATAAAATCTTCCAAACAAATGATTAAGTTGGAAGTGTTATAATTAAAGTAATTATATCATGAGCCCTCCATTGAGGTAATTATTTTAAGAAATTTTAAATACTTGCATATGATGCAATTAATTTAAGATATTTTCTTAAGAATAATTGTTAAGCATGAGATGTTATAAATATGTAAATGGTTTTGTGGCCAATAATGGATGTGCCTGAGGACATTAAAATTATTTGCATGTTTACTGGGTCAATGGGATCAACTTAACTAATGCAAGATAAGTCAATAATGGATGTGCCTGAGATTTTTAGCATTAGGGGCTAGGTAAATGATTGAACCTCACATGAGATGTGATGGGCAAGGAGTTGCTCACTTATACTTTATTATAATTCCAATAATGGATGTGCCTAAGGATGATCAATAAGACTATAAGAATTCAATCACCCACTAGAAATTCATCCAACTAGGATTTCCGTTTCCTATTTTAGAAGTGTAGGATTCGCTAAGTTAGTAAGAGAACCAGTTTGATTAAAAGATCATAATCATTTTGGTTAAATACATGATATGTTTACTAATTAATCTGGTTATTTTCTGAAGTTAATTTTCTAATAATAATGAGCACACCATAACCACCACCATCCAATATCCTTGCGAGCATACTTGATCACAATAAGTTGACAGGACCTAATCTTTCTGATTGGCTAAAAAATTTGAAACTTGTTCTGAACCTTGAACATATAGGATATGTTCTAGACTCAAATGTTCCTGGTCCCTTACCTCCAGAGGCCACTCAAGAGGAACATGATACTTTGGACAAGTGGAAGGAGCATGATATGAGAGCCAAGTGTTATATGCTTGCCTCTATGAGTAATGAGTTATAGAAGAAGCATGAGAACATGTAGAGTGCAAGTGAGATCCTCCTTCACCTACAAGAGTTGTATGGTAAGCATAGTAGGAATGCTAGATATGAGATATCTAGGCAGCTATTTTGCATGAGGATATCTGAGGGACAGAATGTTAGGGCTCATGTCCACAAGATGATTCAGCTTATTGAGCAGCTGGAACATCTTGACTTTAACATGGATTTCCAACTGCAGATGGATTTGATCCTTCAGTCCCTACCTGAGTCATTTGGGAATTTTGTGACAAATTTCCATATGACTAAACAAGAATACACCTTGGCTAGTTTACTTAACATGCTAGTTATTGCCCAAAAGAATATGCTGGCTAATAAAGGAAAAGAGGTAGCTTTGATTGCATCTTCTTTTGTTGGAAAGTCCAACAAGAAGAAGGGCAATAAGAAAAAGAAACCTCAAATTCCTGATCCTTCCAAGAAGATAGCTAAACAGAAGGGGAAGACCAAAGCTGATGGAGGCAAACGAAAGTATTTCCACTGCCAAAAAGATTGGCACTAAAAAGGGAACTGCCCAGAGTATCTTGCTTTTCTGAAGGACAAGAAGGATAGACCTTCAGAAGGTATGTCTGTGTCTTGTTATTTAGATTCTGATGATACTCATAGTTTATCTACAGCTTGGGTTTTAGATACTGGTGCCAATTCTCACGTTTCTTATGATATGCAGGAACTAGTAAACAGTAGCAGCTTGCATTCTCTAGATGTTAGACTCCGAATTGGCGATGGCTTAACTGTTGAAGCTTTAGCCATAGGATTTAAATCTTTTTATATGTCTGGATATGTTTTGTACTTGAATAATATTTTATATGTACGTGATGCTTTTAAGAACATCATTTCTATATCTAGTTTGACTAGAAATGGCTATGAATTTCAGTTCACAAATGATATTTACAATATTTATTTTGGAAATAAATATGCTGGCTCGGGTTATACACATGATGGTCTTTATTATTTGGATAATAATGAC
This sequence comes from Hevea brasiliensis, assembly GCF_030052815.1. Taxonomy (NCBI): domain Eukaryota; kingdom Viridiplantae; phylum Streptophyta; class Magnoliopsida; order Malpighiales; family Euphorbiaceae; genus Hevea; species Hevea brasiliensis. The sequence continues at coordinate 71,930,307 of NC_079501.1, forward strand.
AAACACAAAATGAATACAAGTAATCTAAAAGAATGCAATGCCATGGTGAAAATCAACTCAAGTTCAAAATATATTTGGCACTTAAGATTAGGTCATGTTGCAGAAGATAGGATTGCAAAACTGGAGAAAATGGGGATTTTATCCTCAGTGGATTCTGAACCTACTCCAACTTATGAATCCTGCCTTCAAGGCAAAATGACTAGATCACCCTTTGTTGGACAAGGACTAAGAGCTAAAAATATTTTAGAGCTAATACATAGTGATGTATGTGGCCCATTTAGAGAAATGGCTAGAGGTGATTTTCATTATTTTATTATCTTTATTGATAACAAATCAATGTTTGGGTATTTGTATTTGATGAAATACAAACATGAATCCTTTGAAAAGTTCAAAGAATTTAAATCTGAAGTAGAAAATCAAATAGGAAAAAGTATTAAAGCTCTTCTATCAGATCGTGGAGGTGAATACTTGAGTACTGAATTTGATGAATACTTGAAAGAGCATGGCATTGTTTCCTAGCTGACTCCTCCAGGAATGCCATAGCTGACTCCTCCAGGAATGCCACAGCTGAATGGTGTATCTGAAAGGAGAAATCATACCTTATTAGATATGGTACGTAGTATGATGAGCCATACTGATATGCCAATCTCCTTTTGGGGATTTGTATTAGAATCAGCTTTGCATATTTTGAATAGGATTCCATCAAAATCATTATCTTCCACACCTTATGAGATATGGCATGGAAGAAAATCAAGTCTTAAGCATGTTAAGATTTGGGGTTGTCCAGCTTATATCAAAAAGCTAAACACTGATAAATTGGAAACCAGTTCAGAAAAGGGTCGATTTGTTGGATATCCAAAAAAGAGTTTTGGATATTATTTTTATTTGCTTACATCACAAAAGAAAGAGACAAAGGAAGGCAAATAGAATTAAAATTGGAGAATTCTGACCAACCAACAGATCAGATGGATATAGATCCATCTAGTTAACCTACACCTATTGATGAAGCATCTACAGCTATTCGTCGTAAATCAACCAGGATATCTCACCCACCAGTGAGATATGTTTTTCTTCATGAAGATGAACAAGAGTTGTTTACTCATGAAGAAGTAGATCATAGAGATGATACACTTACCTATGAAGAAGCTATATCAGATATAGACTCTTCAAAATGGATTGATGCTATTTTCTAACTCTCTGTTTAAATTTTTAGCTTGATCTATTAAAACATCAATCTCATTACTTACTTTGTTCAGAGAAGATTCAAGAGAAGAAGTTGAAGAAAAACTCATAAAATTTTATTGATATGAAAACAGTACACACTTTATGATACAGTGGCAAAGCAGAGAAAACAAATTGAAACTTAAAACTTAGAAAACACTCCATGTTACATCTACTTGTTAAGCAAGTCGAGAGGCCTTCTTATACAAGTTAGAAGGAATCTTCAATCGTCATGGCATGCATCACTTTAAGTGGCAGACAAGAGATAATGGAGATTGACAGGAGCTACTTTTATAGCTGGCAGGAATCTTCGTACCCTTTACAGCTCATAAGGGTCTTTGCTGTCTTCCCAGTACTGATTGTCCATGTCAGTATCGCTGTCGCTGTCTTCCTTTCGGTGTGATTTAGAGCACTCAGCAGCATCTTTTGCTTTTGAAGTGGATGCTTTTGAGCTGGCTTCTTTGTCGTCTTCTTGAAGTGCGCTGAAAAGTTGTCGGCGAAGCTCTTCTTTTAGGACTGATTTGAGTAGGTCTTTAAACAGATCTGACAGTCCTGAGGAGACTGATGGACTAGGCAGTGATGGCTTTTTAGCAAGAGTAATTAGTCCTTTAGCGGAATAAATAGAGGGTGGCTCAAAAAAGTCACATTTATCCCACCATTTTATTAGGACTCTTCTGGTTAACCAGGGAACATGGTCGGTAGAAAATTCACTGAATCTTTTCATTCTTTTCTTTGAGATAATATAATCCCATCTGACTATCCAAGGAACTTTGTATAGGATAGTAAAAAGTAATCTTGAATCCTTTAAGGATTTATTTGAATCGGTAAACTGTTCATAAACAGTCCGGACCTATTAGGTAAAGAAATGGGATATAATCCCCAGTTGAAAAACCATTCATAGAAACATGAGGGGAATCCCCATGATTCTTTGTCTAACTGGAACTGTATGAACCAGCTGAATTTTCTTTGCCTATTTTCATAAATTAAGGCACCAGTCCAGGCAATCATATAATCAAAATAATTAAAGTACCTGGGTTTACCGAAATTCAACTCCTTTTGTTTAAAGAGTGAATCTCCCCAATCATCGTAGGATATAACCCTTTTGATGATGAATTTATTGAATGCCCACTCATTAGCGGACCTTTCTGTAGGTGAGAAGACCACTGAGTTGGTCTCTGCTAGAATTGCTTGATAATGAGTATAATCCTTTGGTAAATAAGGATTTACTGTGTGATGTTCCGTGTAGAAATTTGCAACCTCATAAGGCTTCAAATCCTTGTGTTTCCTGTCTATTGGCATAAGGAAATAGTAGCTGATTGGAATATAGGGGTAATTAACCTCTTTGGCATTATTAGCTTCGACACTGATAGCATAAGCGTCGTCTCTGAGTTTATCCATCATTTTAGACGGTGGTGAAGATACCTCGTGTGTCCTTTTTGAAGGAGTTACTGAGGCCTTTGAACTCATGTCCTGTAAGGAATTCACGTGTTAAAAAATTAGGCAGTGAGTTAGTTTCTCCTTTAATAAACTCAATATCAAAATCAAATACAGACAAAATAGCCTGCCATCTTGCAAATATCTGTTTAGATGCGATGTTTTTAACATCTTTAAGTAATATTTCTTTTGCACTTTTACAATCAACCCTTATAAGGAATTTCTGATTCAATAAATCAGATTCGAACTTTTGCACACAGAGAACTATAGATAAGATCTCTTTTTTAACCGTAGAGTAATTAACTTCTAGGTCCTGTTCAAATTCCACTGGTAAATCTGACTAGGGTTTCTTTGCCATCTAGGTTTTGTTTTAAGATGCCTCTGTACCCGATGTCAGATGCGTCAGTTTCCACTACCTTTAAGGCAGATGGATGAGGAATTGCTAAACAGGGAAGGGTTTTAACCCTTTGTTTTATCCGTTTAACAGATAAAGTGTGTTCTTTGGTCCATGGGCTTGGGTTTTTTCTAAGTCTTTGAAATAAAGGCTTTGCATCATGGGCTAGGTTTTTATAGAAGTCTGAGACATAATTAAGGCTTCCTAAAAATCTTTGAAGTTGGGTTTTTTCTTTGATTTCATCTGGAAATTTACTAGCAAACTCAATGGCTCGATCAATAGGAATAATTGATCCATGTTCAATATTATGACCTAGGAATCTGACTTTAGTCTGAAAGAGTTTAATCTTTCTGGCTGAGACTACCAAGCCATTTCTTTTGACAATTTTCATGAACACATTTAAGTGTTTAAAATGTTGATCAATTGTCCTGGAGAAAATAAGGACATCATCAATATGAACAATTGAAAATGCTGAATAAGCATTAAATATTTCATTCATAACTTTTTGAAATTCTGATGGGGCATTTTTAAGCCCAAAGGGCATTACGTTCCATTTGTAATGTCCAAATGGTACAGTAAAGGCAGTTTTATACCTATCTGTTTCGGCTATCTGGATTTGCCAGTAACCAGACTTCATATCAAATTATGAAAAGATTTGGGCCTCATAGAGTCTGTTTAACAGATCTCTTTTATTAGGCAATGGATATCTGATCCATCTAAGGGCCTTATTTAAAGGCTTGTAATTAATAACCAATCTGGGTACTCCTCTTTCCAACTCAGCAGCATTTTCCACATAAAACGCTGGACAACTCCATGGGCTTTGACTTTTTCTAATTAGCCCTTTTGACTCGAGGTCAGCAATTTCTTTTTTACAGATCTCTAAATGCCTTGGTCCCATAGCTATGGGCAGTGCCTTTGTAGGTATCATTCTTTCATCAAAACTGGGCTTATATGGTAGATTAACCACATGACTTTTTCTAGCCCAAAAGGCATTGGGTACTTCTGCACAGATGCTATTAGCCATCTCATTTTGCAGCTGTTTTATTTTTTCTTGAATCAAAGGTTCATTAACCTTTTGCTGAACTGTTTTATAATCAACTTCTCTTTTAAGAGAATAAATGAAATTTTCTTTTTTCTTGATGTTGCTTTTAAGCACATCGATTTCTCTTTCAATTGGAAACGAGATAAATTCAAAAATAATCTCTCTTCCTTCTACTTCAGATACTATTCCCTTTTCAGTAATTGACTTAATAGGGTATAGCATATGCAAGAATGGGTTTCCTAGGATTACTGGATGAGATAATCCTTTTACCATTATAAATGGTATTTCGAAACATATTCCTTGGTTACAAACTACCGTATCAGATAATTTGTACTTGATGTTCATTTTAGAACTATCTGCTGTATGTAATTCTTCTACCGTTTTAGAGAAGTATTTTGAAGGTACAAGTCCTTCATCTATACAACATAGATCTGCACCTGAATCAATTAAGGCGATAGTACTAAATAAGTACTCTTTTTGAACAATTATAGTTATTTTAGTATGCCACTTATGAGTTATAACCCTATCAATTCTGTTGACATACTGAAGACTATTTATTTCTACTGGTTCCTGTTCTTCTTTTTCTTCTACTGGTTCCTGTTCTTCTTTTTCTTCTACTGGTTCCATTATTAATGGAGATTCATGTTTTATTTCTAATAAAACTATTCTTTCTCTTAAGAATTGTATTTCAGTTTTAACCGAATTTATTTCTTGTCTGAGTTCTTTCACTGTTGGTTCTCTAGGCGTTTTAGCCTTCTTAATTCTATCCATAATTTCTTTAAGATCATATGGATTTCCTCTTTCTTCTATTTGCTTTTCTAAAGGACTTTTTTCTTTAAATACATTTAAGTATTCTTCTAGTCTTTTTCTTTTTTCTTCTGGACTTTCTATATTGTCTTTTAAATCTAGAATTAGATTTTGTTCTTTTGTTAATGTACACAATCCATTTAAGGTACAGAGTGATTTATAATAATCACATTTTCCATTACATTCTAATTTTTTATCAGACTCTGTTGAAGATTCTTCTGAAGTATAATCCACTACATTTATTTCTAAATCTTCTGACTCTGATTCATTTAAGAGTATTTTTATCAAGGAATCTTATCGATCCTCTCGTCAAAGCATCCGACGCTCTCAGTTGGTATCAACTGAGAGCGTCGGATGCTTTGACGCGAGGATCGACACACAAATACTATCTAACTGAGAGCGTCGGATGCTTTGACGCGAGGATCGACACACAAATACTATCTACTAGTACGTGGCATTGTGGCTAGCAGTTGCTCTACCTTCCACCAATGAAGGGCTCAAGCTGTCACTAGTTTCCAGCCGATATACTAGAGATGACAGACACGATGAGAAAACTTTAAAAATTATTATTATTAAGCCAAATATCTAGTAATTGAATTATGACTCTAAATAGGACTAATAACCGTTGATGTTCTCTACAGTCACACCAGTCATTATGGGTTTCAGCATGATAATTACACAGGTCGTTACCGTTTTCTACAAGGGCTTGTCTAAATAATTCTACTTCACTTCTATTAGTTAAATCAAGAGTACGTAAATAAAATAATAAACGATTAATATAAACAGACATAAATAGTAAACATGAACAGTTTCTGATGCACAGGATCCCTTTAAGGGCAAGTGCAGAGCATACTTAAACAGTAATGATGTTTACAGTGTTTCCAATAATCAAACAGTAATATGAATAGTAATACTTACAGAGAGGTTCCAACCAGTAGGTCTGATAGAAGACCGAGGAATGGAAGCAGATGGTGGTGGTGAATAGTATACTTGATAATCAAACTTACCAGAGGGTTGTCCAAGAAGATCCACAATGTTACGGGACTTAGTTTCTAACTCTCTGTTTAAATTTTTAGCTTGATCTATTAAAACATCAATCTCATTACTTACTTTGTTCATAGAAGATTCAAGAGAAGAAGTTGAAGAAAAACTCATAAAATTTTATTGATATGAAAACAGTACACACTTTATGATACAGTGGCAAAGCAGAGAAAACAAATTGAAACTTAAAACTTAGAAAACACTCCATGTTACATCTGCTTGTTAAGCAAGTCGGGAGGCCTTCTTATACAAGTTAGAAGGAATCTTCAATCGTCATGGCATGCGTCACTTTAAGTGGCAGACAAGAGATAATGGAGATTGACAGGAGCTACTTTTATAGCTGGCAGGAATCTTCGTACCCTTTACAGCTCATAAGGGTCTTTGCTGTCTTCCCAGTACTGATTGTCCATGTCAGTATCGCTGTCGCTGTCTTCCTTTCGGTGTGATTTAGAGCACTCAGCAACATCTTTTGCTTTTGAAGTGGATGCTTTTGAGCTGGCTTCTTTGTCGTCTTCTTGAAGTGCACTGAAAAGTTGTCGGTGAAGCTCTTCTTTTAGGACTGATTTGAGTAGGTCTTTAAACAGATCTGACAGTCCTGAGGAGACTGATGGACTAGGCAGTGATGGCTTTTTAGCAAGAGTAATTAGTCCTTTAGCGGAATAAATAGAGGGTGGCTCAAAAAAGTCACATTTATCCCACCATTTTATTAGGACTCTTCTGGTTAACCAGGGAACATGGTCGGTAGAAAATTCACCGAATCTTTTCATTCTTTTCTTTGAGATAATATAATCCCATCTGACTATCCAAGGAACTTTGTATAGGATAGTAAAAAGTAATCTTGAATCCTTTAAGGATTTATTTGAATCGGTAAACTGTTCATAAACAGTCCGGACCTTATTAGGTAAAGAAATGGGATATAATCCCCAGTTGAAAAACCATTCATAGAACCATGAGGGGAATTCCCATGATTCTTTGTCTAACTGGAACTGTATGAACCAGCTGAATTTTCTTTGCCTATTTTCATAAATTAAGGCACCAGTCCAGGCAATCATATAATCAAAATAATTAAAGTACCTGGGTTTACTGAAATTCAACTCCTTTTGTTTAAAGAGTGAATCTCCCCAATCATCGTAGGATATAACCCTTTTGATGATGAATTTACTGAATGCCCACTCATTAGCGGACCTTTCTGTAGGTGAGAAGACCACTGAGTCGGTCTCTGCTAGAATTGCTTGATAATAAGTATAATCCTTTGGTAAATAAGGATTTACTGTGTGATGTTCCGTGTAGAAATTTGCAACCTCATAAGGCTTCAAATCCTTGTGTTTCCTGTCTATTGGCATAAGGAAACAGTAGCTGATTGGAATATAGGGGTAATTAACCTCTTTGGCATTATTAGCTTCGACACTGATAGCATAAGCGTCGTCTCTGAGTTTATCCATCATTTTAGACGGTGGTGGAGATACCTCGTGTGTCCTTTTTGAAGGAGTTACTGAGGCCTTTGAACTCATGTCCTGTAAGGAATTCACGTGTTAAGAAATCAGGCAGTGAGTTAGTTTCTCCTTTAATAAACTCAATATCAAAATCAAATACAGACAAAATAGCCTGCCATCTTGCAAATATCTGTTTAGATGCGATGTTTTTAACATCTTTAAGTAATATTTCTTTTGCACTTTTACAATCAACCCTTATAAGGAATTTCTGATTCAATAAATCAGATTCGAACTTTTGCACACAGAGAACTATAGATAAGATCTCTTTTTTAACCGTAGAGTAATTAACTTCTAGGTCCTGTCCAAATTCCACTGGTAAATCTGACTAGGGTTTCTTTGCCATCTAGGTTTTGTTTTAAGATGCCTCCGTACCCGATGTCAGATGCGTCAGTTTCCACTACCTTTAAGGCAGATGGATGAGGAATTGCTAAACAGGGAAGGGTTTTAACCCTTTGTTTTATCCGTTTAACAGATAAAGTGTGTTCTTTGGTCCATGGGCTTGGGTTTTTTCTAAGTCTTTGAAATAAAGGCTTTGCATCATGGGCCAGGTTTTTGTAGAAGTCTGAGACATAATTAAGGCTTCCTAAAAATCTTTGAAGTTGGGTTTTTTCTTTGATTTCATCTGGAAATTTACTAGCAAACTCAATGGCTCGATCAATAGGAATAATTGATCCTTGTTCAATATTATGACCTAGGAATCTGACTTTAGTCTGAAAGAGTTTAATCTTTCTGGCTGAGACTACCAAGCCATTTCTTTTGACAATTTTCATGAACACATTTAAGTGTTTAAAATGTTGATCAATTATCCTAGAGAAAATAAGGACATCATCAATATGAACAATTGAAAATGCTGAATAAGCATTAAATATTTCATTCATAATTTTTTAAAAATCTGATGGGGCATTTTTAAGCCCAAAGGGCATTACGTTCCATTCGTAATGTCCAAATGGTACAGTAAAGGCAGTTTTATACCTATCTGTTTCGGCTATCTGGATTTGCCAGTAACCAGACTTCATATCAAATTTTGAAAAGATTTGGGCCTCATAGAGTCTGTTTAACATATCTCTTTTATTAGGCAATGGATATCTGATCCATCTAAGGGCCTTATTTAAAGGCTTGTAATTAATAACCAATCTGGGTACTCCTCTTTCAAACTCAAAGACATTTTCCACATAAAACGCTGGACAACTCCATGGGCTTTGACTTTTTCTAATTAGCCCTTTTGACTCGAGGTCAGCAATTTCTTTTTTACAGATCTCTAAATGCCTTGGTCCCATAGCTATGGGCCGTGCCTTTGTAGGTATCATTCTTTCATCAAAACTGGGCTCATATGGTAGATTAACCACATGACTTTTTCTAGCCCAAAAGGCATTGGGTACTTCTGCACAGATGCTATTAGCCATCTCATTTTGCAGCTGTTTTATTTTTTCTTGAATCAAAGGTTCATTAACCTTTTGCTAAACTGTTTTATAATCAACTTCTCTTTTAAGAGAATAAATGAAATTTTCTTTTTTCTTGATGTTGCTTTTAAGCACATCGATTTCTCTTTCAATTGGAAACGAGATAAATTCAAAAATAATCTCTCTTTCTTCTACTTCAGATACTATTCCCTTTTCAGTAATTGACTTAATAGGGTATAGCATATGCAAGAATGGGTTTCCTAGGATTACTGGATGAGATAATTCTTTTACCATTATAAATGGTATTTCGAAACATATTCCTTGGTTACAAACTACCGTATCAGATAATTTGTACTTGATGTTCATTTTAGAACTATCTGTTGTATGTAATTCTTCTACCATTTTAGAGAAGTATTTTGAAGGTACAAGTCCTTCATCTATACAGCATAGATCTGCACCTGAATCAATTAAGGCGATAGTACTGAATAAGTACTCTTTTTGAACAATTATAGTTACTTTAGTATGCCATTTATGAGTTATAACCCTATCTTCTGTTGACATACTGAAGACTATTTATTTCTACTGGTTCATGTTCTTCTTTTTCTTCTACTGGTTCCATTATTAATGGAGATTCATGTTTTATTTCTAATAAAACTATTCTTTCTCTTAAGAATTGTATTTCAGTTTTAACCGAATTTATTTCTTGTCTGGGTTCTTTCACTGTTGGTTCTCTAGGCGTTTTAGCCTTCTTAATTCTATCCATAATTTCTTTAAGATCATATGGATTTCCTCTTTCTTCTATTTTCTTTTCTAAAGGACTCTTTGCTTTAAATACATTTAAGTATTCTTCTAGTCTTTTTCTTTTTTCTTCTGGACTTTCTATGTTGTCTATTAAATCTAGAATTAGATTTTGTTCTTTTGTTAATGTACACAATCCATTTAAGGTACAGAGTGATTTATAATAATCACATTTTCCATTACATTCTGATTTTTTATCAGACTCTGTTGAAGATTCTTCTGAAGTATAATCCACTGCATTTATTTCTAAATCTTCTGACTCTGATTCATTTAAGAGTATTTTTATCAAGGAATCTTTAAGATTTTCATCAATTGCTAAAGCTTGTATCTGTTGTTTTACTTTACACTTATTAGCATAATGACCAGTTTTTCCACATTTGTAGCAAACTACATTAGTTTCTCTGGTTTTTCTTTTTTTTTAGAAGAGGTTACAGATTTTTTCTTCGGAGTTTTCCTATACGGTTTATCCTTTTTAGGATAAAAAGTTCTATGTTTTTTAAAACTTTTCTTACCTTCTCTCCTCCCCCTTTTAACTTTGCCTTTATAAGGAAAAGTTATAGGTGGTAAACCATACTGTTCACAGAAATCACCGAGTAATCTTTTACCCGTGATACGTTCCTTTTGTAACTGGCGCTGAAGTCTTAATTCATTGCACAAGGTTACTCCTGCAGTAACTACCTCAGAGGCTAATTCTCTATAGGTATAGTTGTTGTAGGGCAAGGCTCCGTCATTACGATCTCGAATTTGTTTTTTAACTCGTTCAGAAAATAACGAGGGTAATCCAAAAAGAAACTTTTCTTTCCAGATTTCATGTATAAGAATCAAGTTTGGAATCTTGTTAACCCACCTGAAGGTATTGTACCTATAGGAAATAAATGGGTTTTCAAGAAGAAAATTAGTTCTGATGGAAAGGTAGAGACCTATAAAGCAAGGTTAGTAGCGAAAGGGTTTCGCCAAAGGCAAGGAATCGACTATGAGGAGACTTTCTCGCCTGTTGCCATGCTTAAATCAATTAGGATTATATTAGCAATAACTGCATACTATGATTATGAAATTTGGCAGATGGATGTCAAAATAGCTTTTTTCAATGGATACATTGAAGAAAACATTTTAATGGAACAACCTAGGGGTTTTGAATCCCAAGATGGTTCCAAAGTATGCAAGCTAAAGCGATCCATTTATGGGTTGAAATAAGCTTCGAGGAGTTAGAACATCCGTTTTGATAAAGCCATTAAGTCATTTGGTTTTATCAAAAATGAGGATGAATCATATATATATAAGAAGGTTAGTGATAGTGCTGTCACTTTCCTTGTCTTATATATGGATGACATTTTGTTGATGGGTAATGACATAGGTATGTTAACAATTGTAAAGGTATGATTTTCAAATACATTCTCCATAAAAGACTTAGGGGAGGCAACCTATATTCTTGGGATTCGCATCTATAGAGATAGAGTGAAAAGAATAATTAGTTTATCCCAAAGTCTATACTTGGAAAAGGTGTTAAAGAGGTTTAACATGCTTGATTCCAAGAGAGGATTGTTACTAGTGAGACATGTTATCCACCTTTCTAAAGAGATGTCTCTAAAGACACCTAAAGAAAGAGATAAAATTGCCAGGATTCCATATGCTTCGGCTATTGGAAGTTTGATGTATGCAATGTTGTGTACTAGGCCGAATATCGTATATGGTGTTAGTTTGACTAGCAGGTTTCAATCCAATCCAGATTTGGAATACTGGATAGCTGTCAAGAATATCCTTAAATACTTAAGAAGAACTAAGGATTTCTTCTTAATTTATAGAGATGGTGACTTACAATTGGATGGTTATACTAATTCTGATTTTCAATCAGATATCAATGATAGAAAATCTACCTCTGGGTTTGTGTTTATTTGTAATGGAGGTGCAGTCAGTTGAAAGAGTTCCAAACAGAGTACGACTGCAGATTCCACTACAGAGGCCGAGTACATTACTACATCAGATGCTGCAAAGGAAGCTGTTTGGATAAAGAAGTTCATGACAGAACTTGCAGTTGTTCCTTCTATTGAGTCAGCAGTTCTACTCTACTGTGACAACAATGGAGCAGTCATACAAGCTAAGGAACCCTAGCCTCACCAGAAATTCAAACACATAGAAAGGCGCTACCACATTATCAGAGAGATAATTGGGCGAGGCAATGTAGCCATACAGAAAATAGCATCAGCTAAAAATCTAATTGATCCGTTCACTAAGCCTATGTCACAAGCTCAGTTAGACCGACATCTTGAAAAGATAGATCTAAGGTATTGTACTGAATGGCTCTAGTGCTAGTGGGAGATTGTTACTAGTATGCCCTAGAGCATATCATTTAGTATGTATCTTGTATATGTTTTATTAATAAAAAAGCAATTTCACTTTTCTGTTTACATAATATATTTATGTGTAATAAAAAAAGGTCCATTGATATTTTGTTATAAATTCTATTCTTAAGTTGTTAAGAATATAAGTGACAGTATTTCTAGCACAAAGTATCATAAATTGGTTTACAATTGAGGATACTTCACAATAAGGACATGACTTATCCAGAAAGATTGTAATCATGTTTGTTCCTAAGTTATTTGTATGAGATGTAAATAAGATGGAATGGTGAGTCTCATGCCATAAAACAAACATGATAGACATTTATGCATGATAAGTAGGCCGAACCAATGACACTTATAACAATCACGTGGAGTTTACTCTTGTCAATGCATTATCATAAATCATATCAGTGCATATAGTCTTTAGACCTGAGATAGCATAGTTATCTTGTATATAGGTGGTTTGAGTTTGATATTGCATCATTGTACCGTGTATGGGTATATAGGCATGTGTTGGCTCCTACTAGTTATATATGGAGGTAGGTGTTGATCAAGATGGAATCTGTTACCATAAGTAAATAGGGATAAAATGCTATGTTCATTTAATTCTTCTTGATGTTTCAAGTTCCTAGCCAGGATAGACAAATTTAATCAGAAAAGAGTTTCAGATAAGAAAATTTTTTTAATCAAGAATTAGAATTAAAAAAGAACATAATATTCATAGCAAATGGGGTTTGACATAAACCATGACTCCAGCTTGAATTGGGATTTTGTAACAGAGAGATTCTAGTGCATGGTAACATATGATTATAGGTTTATTTAAGGTATTTCTTATTACTGATTGGGTGGTTATGGCATGCTATGCTAGGTGTTAACCATGGTCTATGAGATGCCTAAAATGACTTAGAGAAATCACTTATGGTAAGAAAGAGTTCTGATAATATTAAGAGTTTATATCATATCTCATTGCCAATTAGTGATGAGCTTAGTGAGTCACACACATACACAAGTAATCACCAAGTTAAATGTGATTTAATTAATTAGTTAAAGATTTTAATTGATTAATTAAATAGGTTTGATTTGCAATAAGATTGCAAAGTCCCTAGCATGGCTTGAAACCAAATATAGGTTAGTGGATGTATAGTATAAGTTAAATTTATATTTAAAGTGTTTAAATATGAATTTAATTATGAGAAATTAATTAATAGAGATTAATTAATTAATTAATATTTGATATAAATTGATTAGAAGAGAAGAAATAATTATTTTGGGTTGAAAACTCAAAATTAAAACACAAGGGTAATTTGGTCATTTCATAGGGTGACATGTGGCACCATGAGATGGTGACACGTGGCACCATATAAGCTTGCCATTTGTCTTCCAATTATATAAGATGATCAAAGTCAAGATTAAATCTAGCTTTGACACTTAGCTTAATGTGATTAGGTCAATTAAAATTCAAGATGCAATCAGAAGATGATATGTGGCAAGGGTTTTAAGTGATGACCTAATTATAAAAGGGAAATAATGAAAGAATAAAAAATACATTCTTATTTTTCTAAAGAGGTGCCACCACCCATAAAGCTCTCTTCCTCTCTTCTTCTTCTTCTCTCATCAATTCAAAGAGAATTTTTCGTATTCTCTTGAATTAAAATTGCTAGAAATTGTTTCTAGTGTCCTATATACATCTACAACCTCTCTAAAGGCAAATCCCTAATTTCTAATTGGTTGGCAAGGCTTAAGAAGCTGTTTAAGGGGCTGCCATTGGTGATCTTAGTGTGAACAAACTAGAGGGACAATATTTGGGGTCCTAGGTGCATCCCAAAGGTACCAATCACATCTATAGTGCATTAAAAGGTTAGTGCACATATTCTTGTTTTAATCTAGGGTTTTATTGAATTAATTTGTTAATTCAAAAATCTTAAATGACAAATGTAGATCCTAATACATATTAAAAGGGTTTTAATATGCAATTGAACATTAAAATTAATTAGGTATATAATGAATCTTGCATGATGCATTACACCCTAGAAGAAAATTTTTGAATTCAATGTTCTAATCTAATAATTTTCATGCTTCTGCTCCTTCATAATCTACCCTATATCTGATAGTAAATGGACTAGTCTGGTATATGTAGCACTTAAGAAGGATGGGATGGCTACTATAAAGAATGAAAATAATAAGCTAATCCCTACTAGGATAGTCACCAGCTGGTGGATGTACATTGATTATAGAAAGTTAAATAGTGCCACTCGAAAAGACTATTTTCCTCTCCCCTTTATTGAACAAATGCTTGAGAGACTAGCCAAGCGTTCCTATTTTTGCTACTTGGATGGGTATTCAGGATTTTTTTAAATCCTAATTCACCCAGAAGACCAGGAAAAGACCATTTTTACTTGTTCCTATGGCACTTTTGCTTATAGGAGAATGTCTTTTGGTCTATACAATGCCCTTACTACTTTTCAAAGATGCATGATGGCTATTTTCTCTGACTTTATTCAGAATATTATGAAAGTATTTATGGATGATTTCTTTGTTTATGGACTAATTTTGATGAGTGTTTAACTAACCTCTCTAAAGTGTTGCAAAGATATGAGGAATCTAACCTAGTACTTAACTGGAAGAAATGCAACTTCATGGTAAAAAAAGGCATAGTGCTTTGTCACCTAGTATCAAAAAGAGGGATCAAAGTAGACAAGGTAAGGATTAAAATCATAGAGAAGATGCCACCTCTAACATCAGTCAAAGAAGTGTGAAGCTTTTTGGGACATGCAAGCTTTTACAAAAGATTTATCAAGGATTTTACCAAAATAGCTAAGCCATTAACACACTTGTTAAATCAAGATGTATCTTTTGACTTTGATGAAAGCTACCTTGATTCATTTTGTAGGATAAAAGAAGCTCTCATATCTACACCAATAATGCAACCTCCAAACTTAGAGTTACCATTCGAGATTATGTGTGATGCAAGTGACTATGCAGTAAGAGCAGGATTTAGGCAAAGAAAAGATAAAAAAGTTTATGCTATCTACTATGCAAGTAAAACACTTGATGATGCACAGGTCAACTATATAACTACAAAAAAGGAGTTTCTAGTTATTGTGTTTGCAATTGACAAGTTTAGATCCTACCTAGTTGGATCAAAAGTCATTATTTACATAGACCATGTAGCTCTTCAGTATCTTTTGAATAAGAAGGAAGCTAAATCAAGGCTAATCCAGTGGATACTTCTTTTACAAGAATTTGACTTAAAAATCAAGGACAAGAAGAGAGCTGAGAATGTAATGACTGACCATCTCTCCAGGTTGAGACAAGAAGAAAGGGGAAGTGCACAAATGAACTACCTATAGATGACTCCTTTCTAGATGAGCACCTCCTATCCATATCTGCCCCCCATGGCATACTGACATAGTAAATTACCTTGTGTGTAGAGTGCTACCACCAAACATGTCCTACCAACAAAAGAAAAAGTTCTTTCATGACTTAAGGGACTATACTTGGGAAGAGCCTTCACTCTATACTATGGGCCTACCGTACAGCCTTTAAGACACCTATTGGAGCCACTCCCTTCCATTTTGTGTATAGGAAATCATGCCACCTCCCTATTGAACTAGAGCACAAGGCTTATTAGGCAATAAAGACCCTAAACTTTAACTTGAAAGCTACTGGAGAAAAGAGACTCCTATAACTCAATGAATTAAAAGAGAATAGGCAAGATGCCTATGAAAATGCAAGGATATACAAAGAAAGGACAAAGAACTGGCATGACAAGCACATCATAAGAAGAGAGATAAAAGAAGGAGATCTTGTCTTGCCATTCAACTCCAGATTGAAGCTATTCCCTAGAAAGCTAAGGTCTAGATGGTTCGAACCCTTCAAAGTCCTGTAAATCTTCCCTCATGGAGTGATAGAAGTGTGGAGTGAGACATCAAGAGCTTTCAAAGTCAATGGCCAAAGATTGAAGCCATACTTTTCTAGAGAGCATATCGAGAAATGAGCAACACACTCCTTTACTGATCCACACATCCCTCAATGACCAATTAGAATAGTCAAGCTAAATACTATAACCAAGCACTCCTTAGGAGGCAACCCAAGATTTTTAAAGCTTTAATTTCTTTTTTTTTCTGTTTTATAATTGCATTCTTTTCTTTTTCTTTTACTGCATACCTGTAACCAAGCTCTAACCTTGAACTATTTCAGATGAAGAGAAGAGAAGAAAAAAATCTGAAAGAAAAACATATTGGAACAAGGGATCAAAACCATACACGAAAAGAGGATCTCAGTCAAGGAAGTCTCCTTACCTGCTAATATTGTGTTGCATAGACATACTTAGAACTAAGTTAGCATAGGAATAGGAATCTGATAGGGTGTCATTATGCATCCCAAGTGTTTTTTCATAGAGTTTTTAGTAGATAGATAGTGACATGCAACCTAACACAAATAGGAGGATCATGAAAAATTGAAAATTCTAAGTCCAGAATGTTACACGGTACCCCGTGCATCAAACATGCCCTATGTAACATAAAAAAACTCAAAGAACAAAAGGGAAAAGCACTATAAAATGTTACACAGGGTACTCAGTGCATGCATGCACGCCCTGTATAACCAAAGGGGTCAAAAAGAAAATTTAAAAATATGGTCCAGAAAGTTACATGGGGTAACCAGTGTAACCTTACACGGGCCCTGTAAAGTATCAGGCAAAAATAAAAAAACTAAAAGAGTGGACAAAAAGTTACACGGGGTGGCCCATGTAATGTTGCATGGCCCTTGTGTAAAATGTTGTTGCCTCATTTTAAATTTGTATTGTTTTGCACAAAAAGTTATATTCTAACCCCCAATCGACCCCAAACCCCTATTTAAAACCTTTCCTAAACATCACATCTACACTTCTCTACCCCTCCAATTTCTCTCAAATCTCTTTTCCTCAAAAAACCCCTCTCATAAACCCTAAATTCAAGAATGAAAAAATCTCTCTCCATGGCTCTAACACAAAGAATGGCTCATTATCCCTCTTCCTCCCAAGTAAGAAACAATTCACCATCCCCTCCATCGCCCAAGAACAAAGCAGCCAAAAAGGGAGGAGGACCAACCCCAACCCTAATAACAACAACCACAAACATCACCAAGGCCATAACTGCATCAAGACTTTGAATTGGCATGGCTATTCAAAGATGCACACCACAAGGCTCTTGCCCTTCGCCTTTCAGAACACAAGATTACCCCCACCAAATATCTTGACGATAATATCTTAGAGCAAATAGGGATAGGGGCACAGGTAGACACCTATTTATACAACATAGGATGGGAACGCTTTGTTACATTGTGATTCCCTACCTATCAAGACCTCACACTAGAGTTCCTAGGGAGTTTTCAAGTAAACTTGTGGGCTATGGATAAGATGGACAAGGGACAAATCCAGTTCTAGCTTCTAAAAGTGGACTGGGCATTGAACATGGATGAGTTCAATGCCATATTCGGGTTTAACAGCACTAGCCTCCAAGAAATCCCACTAAATAGGGTTGTCTACAACAAAATCATTTTTTGGAGGACCATTGCCCCAAACACAGTGTAGTACCACTCGAGCTGCTACAAATCTTTAGGGCTCAGAAACCCGACATTGTGCTACCTTTATCGCCTCGCTGCACATACCATTATGGGGTGAGGAGATAGCCTAGGCATGGTGAATTCCAATGAGCTCTTTGTCCTATGGTGCATGGTACATGGACAAAGATGCAGCATCGGGCACTTCCTACGCCAACATTTTAAGAGGATCTCTCACTAGGCCACTGGACATATAGTGAATGGCGAACTCATCACCGCCATAGCAATGCATTACGTCTTCTTCCCCACTCATGTACAGCTGCATCCCATCATATGGATAACCAAGATAGACACAACTATTTACATCTCCATAGGCATTTGCGAGAGGGTCAGAGGCATATGCCTTCTTATAAATGAACATGGAAATGTAGTACCTAGGGCATAGCCACAGGAACGAGGTAAATCATTAGGAGCACAGTAACAACCAAAGGAAGAGCAACCTGTAGAGTAGCAACAATATTAGGGTCCCGACCCAGTACTCTAAGCATCACTAGCCCGAGTAACACCCCTTACAGTGCCTCTCGCTGATCCTATCCTTGCATACCTTCAGAGGATGGAGAACACATTCACTCAATGCTTTAGAGATCTAGTGGATAGCCTCCGAGAAGCGCATAACAAGCTAGATATACTCTTAAAGAGACATGATGAGAGTGGACCCTCCTCACCCTCAAAGACATTTTAGACTAGGATGCTTAGATTAGGACATTTTGTATAGGCACAGGCCTAAATCTAGTTTATTTTGTTCAAACCTACGTACATTCCTCAGATATATATATACATATACATATACATACATATATATATATATATATATATATATATATATATATATATATATATATATATATATATATATATATATATATATATATATATATATATATATATATGCATTGCTTGATCTCTTAATTGTGCTTTATTCATTTTTCATAGCTTGTATATTATATTATATTATATTGCCATTGAGGATAATGACAAATTTGAGTTTGGGGGTATATGCAATTTCTTAAATTTTTAGTTTAATTTTGCATTTGCATTTTTGCATTGCCTTTTTATACTTTTATCTTACTTGTGTATCATAATACCAAAAATATCATATTTTTATTAAAATTTTATGAAAAATTTTTCAAACTTTCCTTAGAAATATGACCAAGAATATATATATATATATATATATATATATATATATATATATATATATATATGCATTGCTTGATCTCTTAATTGTGCTTTATTCATTTTTCATAGCTTGTATATTATATTATATTATATTATATTGCCATTGAGGATAATGACAAATTTGAGTTTGGGGGTATATGCAATTTCTTTTTTTTTTTTTTTTTTTTTTTTTTTGCATTTTTGCATTGCCTTTTTATACTTTTATCTTACTTGTGTATCATAATACCAAAAATATCATATTTTTATTAAAATTTTATGAAAAATTTTTCAAACTTTCCTTAGAAATATGACCAAGACTTAAATAAGCAAACAACTATTCACTCTTGATTAAACAAGATTGATATACTGAATAGGCAAATAGTTTTAATGAATTACATGTGAAAATTTTATTTCCTAAGTGGAGCTAAACTAATTAAACTAGTTCATGGTTATTAGTTTATCGCAATGAATTTGCAAAGCTAGGAGAAAATTCTTGGAATATGAACAAGCTTAATTATGCCTCACCATCCTTAGAACATATCTCTTTCATCTATTGAGGTGAAATCCTAGTATGCACTTGAAAAAGAGATGATTTATGCGTTCTTTGTTATTAACCGCATTATAACCTTAGCCACACTTAGTAAATTATATCCCTTGCAGCCAATTTGAGCATAAGTTTTTACCCCTATATATACTTTTTTTTAACCTACACAAATCACCTAGCCACTAGCCTAAACACTTACCCAGCCCTATGAGGAAATCAAAAATGCAAAGGTGAGAGGTACACTAGGTGTGCAAAAAAAAATGTGGAAAAAGGAGCCAAAAAAAAAAAAAGAAAAGTGCAAGTGTGTTAGTATAAAGAATCATAGTAGTGCCTTTCTAAACCACCAAAAGGAATGAGTTTAGGGGTAGGCACTAAAAAGGGATAAAAAGTTTAATTCAAAGTCAAATCAAAAGCAAAAAGTCCTAACTCAAGCATCAAGAAGGCGCACTTAGCACCAGAACCAAAATTATAGCAATCTCCTTTTATCCATGCAAAATTATGAAGAAAAAGTGAAAACTTAGTGTACTTTGATCTTTGTGTGATGTCTTTTCTCATATTTTCATTCCTTAAAACCTTCTCATTAGTAGCTAAACAATTACCCCTTAGCCCTATTACAACCTTATTAAAGACCTTTTGATCTTTTGAAAAGTGTATACTATATTAGTGGAGATAGAGAATTGGGGTATAGTTATGGGATTGGATAACATATTCCTCCATTATATACATCATTATACATGTCAGAGGCAAATTTAAGTTAGTAAATGTTTCTTAAATCTATCCAAGTGAGATAAGTAATTGTGACTTATTAATGATTATTGCAAATGGATAGATTAGTTGAAACTTCATAAAAGAGATGGATTTCTAGTTGGTAATCATTGGCGCATATATGCCTTATTGGTAAGGAATTTGAATTTTGGTCATGAGAGTTCAATTGGCAAGCAATTTGGACCTTTGGTTGTAGTTCTAGGAAAACAAAGTACCCTTACTATTTTTTTCCTGTTTAATTTGCTTAAGGACAAGCAAATGTTTGAGTTTAAGTGTATTTGATACATTTGTATTATATAGGCATTTTAAGGTATTTTTATGTTGCATTTCATTATATTTAGATAGTTAATTGTATAGTTTTTAGCTAGTTTCTTTACTTTTTGGTATTTTCAATTGCCTTGGCTTAATTTCTTGTTTTCTGTGTTTTATCAAGTGAATTTATTCAATTCCAAGGCCCAGAACACATTTGAACAAGTTTGAAAGTTAAAAGGAGCAGATTCTGCACTGTAGAAAATTACACAAATCATGCACTGGGTGCTCAGCCCATGTAATAGTCTGCCAGGAGAAGTGCTAAGGAGAGCAAGTACATGGGTCATGTAAAGGGACTCGTGTAAAGGTTCCTGGCCTGTGTAACTTTCTACCAATCAAGATTCAAAGGCTTTTAAGAGCTCTATAGATTACATGCCCTACCCCGTATAATGAAACACGAGCCATGTAATCTTTACGAGAAGTCAGGAACAAGCCAAGGATTGCATTCTTTACATTCTTTTTTTTTTTAATCAATTTGTAGAGATTTGCACAAGATTCAACGGAGCGATTTACAATTGAAGTTCCACAAGATCAAAGCTGCAAAGTCTTCTACCTAGGTTTCTTTGTTTTATTTCTTCATATGTTTTATCATTGTTATTTTACTTTTATGTTGATTATTAAACTTACCATGAGTGAGTAATTTTCTTAATCTGGATTTAGTTTTTGACCTAAAGATAGGCTGAAATTCTATGTGGAGTGCATAATTAATCAAAAGAACTTAAAGGATCTTAATTAAGATTGATTGGCATAAAAATAGGGTTCAGGTTAATTAAGATACACCTTGAGTGCCATGAGAGATGACTTAAGATAACTTGGGATTAATTTCCTTTAAAGTATCAACTTTCCAAACTATTAAATAAATGAGAGTAGATCTATAATAAGTTGAAGTGTGAACTCCTAATTCTGGAATTGCTTTCATCAATTGTTTTCTTTAATCAAATTGCTTTGCTGAACTTTATTTTAGTAGTTTTCAGTTAATTTAGTCCTAATTCTGTCGTTATTCTATTCAATAGTCTAGATAGTCATAATGCTATTTAGTTTAGTACTTACCTAGTTTTTCGTGGAAATGATAATCACTCACTACTGTATTACTTGTTAATGATCCGTGCACTTACAGAATTTTGCACAACATGTTTGATGATATGTTTTGTATTCATGTGAATCCATATGAACTTTATATATGCTTAACACTTCTTGTTTACTTTCAGAAAATGCGAAATTCAATAAGGTCTACAAGGTTAACTAGTGCACCACCCGAAAATGAAGGTGTCCAAGCACTATCCATTAACCCCATAGTTAGGAGAAAAGCAAGCAGAAGTGGTAGGGAAGAATCCTCAAGAAGGCTCAAAAAGACTTTTGAGGTTAGTAGGAAACCTCCAGTGCACCCAAAATGTCTGTGGATGCACAAAGGGGTTCTCCTAGTTTTCACAACAACTTGAGGACCTTAGTTTTCTTGGTTTGGGTAGAGGAGGAGAAGACAGATTTGAAGAGGGAGGAGGGGGGATGAGTTAGAGTTTGTGTCTCCACCTCCACAAGGTCAAGAATATGGGTTTGCTTATCACTATCCACAACAGGGAAGTTTTGAAAACTCTAGGTTTATGACTATTCTCAATACCCTTCCTTCATGCCCTACCCATGTTACTTCCCACCATTTAACTCTTATCCCATCTATCCTCCTCAACAACACCCTCAAAGAGTAAATTACAAAATAATTTATGATGTTTAGCGAAATCTACCACTTAGTCTCTGTATTTTCAAAATCAAACAATTTAATCCCTAATTTTTTATTTTACATACATAAATTGATCGCTTCAACTAATATTTCATCCAAATTACTGTTAACTTTAAAAATAATTAAAATTCGCTTTAACTATATTTTCAATCTGAAATAATTAAGCCTTTAAAATTTTATTTTATTAATAAAATAATCTCTTAATTTAAAATTTATATTTAAATTATATATAATATATGTAGTATTATAAATATATTTTATGTAATAAAAGGAAGTTAAGGACGTTGGACAAACAACCACTGTCTCATGATTTGATCATTGACTATGATCTTTATGATGGGAATCCATGTGTTCACCAGTTTGAGGAAGATAAATAGAGAGAGAAGAGCTAGTTCTGAGACTTGGAAGTACAAATGATTTGGTGAATCTAAGGAAAAAAAAAAATGATGAACAAGGAAAATTTCGCGTTTGAAATTGACGAAAAAATGCCGATATTGTTGGCCTGAACAATGACTACTAGCTTATTATACTTATATAATAAATATCAATATACTAAATAATGAGTAATTTTGAGCATCGGTCCCTGAATTTTAAAGAACATATCATGAGAGAGTAAGGAAAAAGACACTGCTTCTATTATTATTATTTTTTTTTTTTCAAAAGAAAGAACACATGCACACACACTGTATCTATTGTTTACGATATAAAATCGTGCTCATCACATAAAATGACTGAAAAAAAGTAATATATATATATATATATATATCTCGAATGGGAGTTCTCTAATATTTCAAAGTTGTCTTATCGAAAGACAAGTTTATATTGAAGCAAAACCCAAAGAGTTTGAAAATAAATTTATTTTATAAAATATATTTATTATATTATATTTATTATATATAATAAATATAAAATATATTTACTTTTTAAATATAAAATTTAGATTAAGAGGCTATTTTGTTAATAAAACAAAACCTTATGACTTAATTGTCTAAGATTAAAAATATAATAAAAGATATTTGGTTTTTTTTTATTATAATTAACAATGATTTAAAAGGAAAACTAGACGAATGTATCAATTTGTATATATTTATATATATAATAAAAATATAAAAAAATAAATTGTAAGTTTCGTTAAATTTCAAAAATTATACTGTAATTTACTCTTTAACTTTTTCAAATTAAATTTTATCCTTCCTTCACCCAATCTCAAAACTTTATTTTTATTCTCTAAAATTAAAATGTCTTGCTATAACAGAAATAACCTAAACCGTTAATTAATTAGTTAATTAAAATATTAATTACTAGTCATTCCTTGTACATAAATAGTAGAGTGGGCCGCCAGGATTTCAACATTAGATCATCGAAAAAGAGTAGTAGCCGAATGGCAGAGAAACCTCAATTATATACGTAGTTCCATTCAATTTTCCAATACAATGTTGAAATCCTAACACTAAAAAGGAAAAAAAAAATAGCAATCTGGATCGGTTGCTAATCGATTTAGCAACCTATTTAGCAATCGATCTGGTCGGTTGCAAAAAACAATCGACAATCAAATCGATTGCTAAATTAATTAAACTTAAAAAAAAACTTTTAATAAACAAACTATTGATTGCTAGTAGTAACCAATTTAACAACTGAAACATAATTACTTATAAAAAATTTAGTGTTTTTAATTTTATAATTTTGTAATTATTTTATAAATCCATTGCTATTTGCAACTTATTTAGTAACTGAAAAGTCAGTTGCTAATTTTTAAAAAAAATTATAAAAAATATTCAATTTTCAAATAAAAAATTTGAATAAATAAATTCTTCAAAAATTACTAAAATAATAAATTATTAATGAAAATTAGTGCTAAATATTAATATAAAATATTATAAAAAATTACTAATAATAACTATTATAAAAAATATTAACAAAAAATTGAAATATAAAAACATTTATAAAACAAATTATTAAACAAGTTTCTCTCTCTCTCTCTCTCTCTCTCTCTCTCTCTCTCTCTCTCTCTATATATATATATATATATATATATATATATATTATAACAAAAAAATTACTAAAAATTAATATTATAAATAATTTACTAACAAAAAATATATTTGTACAAAAATTTTTATTTAATGCAAAAGAAAAATAAAATAAATAAAAAAGATAAGAAAGAAAAAGAAGATGAAGAAGAAAATAGATGAGAAAAAAAAAAGATAATGAAGAAAATAGATCATAAAGAAAAAGATAATAAAAAAAATAGATGAGAAAAAAAAGACGATTAAGAAGAAAATATATGAGAAAGAAAAAGATAAAGAAGAAAATAGATGAGAAAAAAAAATAATGAATAAAATATGTTAGAAAATAAAAGATGATAAATTAAAAAAGATGAGAATGAAAAAGAAGACGAAGAAAATGAGAGAAAATGAAAGAAAGTGAGAAAAAATGTCTATAAGAAAAAAATGAGCAGTGAGGAAAGAAAATAAGTATTAGTTTTATAAGCGAATTAACAACTGATTGTCGGTTGCCAATTTTTTTAAAAAATTAGACAAAAAATTTTAGGGGGAAATTTTTTATAACCGATTCGCTATTGATTGTAAAATCGGTTATTCATAGCAACCAATTTCAATCGGTTGCTAGTTGCAAATCAAAATATAAAAAAAAATGGACAGACTTTTTGTTTTGGGGGTGGGAGTGGGGAAATCAGTTGCAAAATTATTTGCTAATAGCAATCAATTTTAATCAGTTTCAAAGATCAGTTGCTGTTAGCAACCGATTCGCAAATCGATTGTAAATAAAAAGAAAAAAATTTAGGCGAGAATTTTTGGAGAGAAAAATCAATTGCAAAATTGGTTGCTGTTAACAACCGATTCACAAATCGATTACAAATAAAAAAAGAAAAAGAAAATAAAAAAATTAGGTGGGAATTTTTTGGGGGAAAATTAGTTATAAAATCAGTTGCAAAAATCGGTTGCTATTTGCAACTGATTCACAAATTGGTTGCAAATAAAAAAAAGAAAAACAAAATTGAACCAGAATTTTTGAAAGAAAAAATTTAGCAACTGATTTACAATTGATTGCAAAAATCGGTTACTAATGGATTGCAAATAACAACCGATTTTAGCAATCAATTGCAAATCGGTTAGTAACTATGGAGTCAATTAAAATAATTATTTAATTTAGCAATCGATTCTCTAAATCGGTTGCTACTAGTAATCAATTTTAAAATTGGTTGCTAATCATATGTTTAAGGTTTTTCTAACATCGATTAGCAACTGATTCAGCAATAAATTATAAATCAATCGCTATTAGCAACTATTTTTAGTAACAAATTATAAATCGATTGCTAATAATAACTGATTTAGCAACTAATTCTTGAATCGATTGTTAAATTTTTTTTAAAAATTAATTATTTTACTAAAAAAAATTAAAATCACAAATTAATTATAAAATTAATTGCTAATAACAACCGATTTCAATCCGTTGTAATAATCGGCTGCAAAACTAGTTTTTTTTTTTTTTCCTGTAATGCTTGTAATTCTCTATTACTCCAACAACATTAGTGAACTATATAACACTTTCATGTGAATAATGGATCTGTAGAGGACACACACATATATATATATATATATTGTACCATATTCAATTAGCATAATAGAGAAAGAGAGAGATAGAGAGGCCTCTTTAGTACTTGTAGCCCTTAACATACAAGCTCTCAGAAGCCAACCCACCAGCGCCTCCTCCGGCATACTTCCCAAGGATTGCCTCAGAATTGGCCTTGCACCTTCCCAAGAATGCTTCCTGAGCTTTCTCAACATTCTCTTTCTTTCCAGCCCATATTTTCAGAGTGCTTTGTTGCAAAGCTCGCCCAAAGGAGAAGGATAATGTCCATGGCTTTGAAACTGCAAGTTTATTCATTGCATTCAGGTTCAATGTTGCCTCCTCCTCACTTTGTCCACCAGACAAAAACACAATCCCTGGAACAGCCGGTGGAACAGTTCGTCGCAGTGCAGTCACTGTGCACTCAGCAATCACCTCTGCTGCTACCTGCACAATGAACACAAGGATAAAGTTTCTGTGTCCCCATAAAAACAATTCAAATTAAAAGAAAAGGCTGCGACTTTGATATGACGATTTCGAATTTTAAAAAGTGCAACACAAAATTAAATATTTTTAAATATTTATCGTGCAAAACATAAAATTATAAAAAAATGTTACAAATTATGAAGTTCATTAAAAATATGAAATTAAGCTCTGTGTCATTCAGTGTTAATTAAAAAAAAAATAACATTTGTTTATTTATTCTGATCCTAAACACAACTATCGTATTGGAAAAGTAGATTAAAAAATATAAAATTAAACCTGAAAACTTGCTAATGAAAATTCTCAAATCTTTTACCTTGGGGCTATCAGAGCCGGGAGTAACCATGTTCGGTTTAAGGAGTGTGCCTTCAAGAAGAACATGTTGATCATTCAGTGCCTTATAAACTGCTGCAAGAACAATCTCAGTCACATAAGCACACTTCTTGATGTCATGAGGACCATCAGTCAAGACCTCTGGTTCGACTATGGGCACCAGCCCGTTCTCCTGACAAATGATGGCATAACGAGCCAAGCCCTGTGCATTCTGCTGGATTGCCAATTCAGAGGGGTCTGTGGGACCAATCTTGAGGACAGCACGCCACTTGGCGAACCGAGCACCTGCCTTGTAATACTGTTGGCAGCGAGCACCCAGTGAGTCAAACCCTTGGGTTGTAGTTTCACCATTAGTGCCTGCTAATTCAACAGTGCCCTTGTCAACTTTGATCCCTGGAACAACGTTGTTTTCCTGGAGAACTTCAACGAATGGTTTCCCATCAGAGGTTTTCTGGTAGAGGGTTTCTTCGAAGAGGATGACACCTGAAAGGTAGGAGAGGGCATTTGGGGAGGTGAAAAGAAGCTCACGGAGGGCTTGGCGGTTGGACTCAACATTCTCAACACTTATGCTGGCGAGACGCTTGCCAATGGTGCCTGTGCTCTCATCTGCTGCCAAAATGCCCTTCCCTGGAGTGGCAATGTACTTGGCAGTCTTGATCAGCTCATCTGAAGATACACTTGGTTTAGAAGTTTGATAAGGCTATGAATAATAAATGTTGCATATAAAGAAATGTTAATCACTGACTTTTAAACTAGCGTTTTTGTAACGTCAAAAGAAAATTCACAAGAGTCAAAAAGTGCTGAAAGAGCAGGGAATGACCATGTTAGAGGGAGATTACCTGCATATTTTCCAACAAAGGCCGACATGGCCAAAGCTTATGGGATGGATAAGGATAGAGAGAGGACGATAATACGAAAGCAAAGCAACACAAGCATGATTATATAAAAGATGAGCTCGTATGGACCATGCCAACAAAATCTACAAAGCACCATTGGTTAACACGTGTCAGCAGACCAACACAGGTTATCATACTCGGATAGAGCAATGAGCGATGACTCTCTTGGCCCAAGGGGCACTCTTATCTGCACTTCATCTCCGCTCGGATCACAAAAACCATATAACTATTGTGTGGAAAAGCCAATCCATTCCTCATCCACTTGCTCTCTACGTAGTTTTGAAGAGGCGTATGTCAATACCAAAACTGAATAAAAGGGCAATTTTTGGGCGTTGCAAGTCTCAGCCACCACTTCCCCATCCTTATCAACGTCCCTTTTGATTTAAATCACGTCCCGTTGGTGCATTTCACGATTTCTTTCATTTAATGCACGCACTATAGGGACAAAGAAATGGAGGAAATATTGGAATTACATAACTTTGGTGAAATAATCTGCATGCCGCAAAATCATGGTAAAGGCCTTAGAGCATATGAATTTATCATCATACATAACATGAATAAGAATGACTACTTATAAATAGATTATTATTTAATTTAAATTATAAATTAAAAAAACCACTTAAAATAAATTAAAAATCATAAATTACCACTTATGACATATCAAATTATTTTAAAATTATTATTTAACCAAATAAAAATCCTGATAACTTTTAACACCATCTTCAACGATACTTGATTACAAATTTTTTTTATTATTCTAACACTTAAACTATTTAAAATTAACTTTTAAATAATTTTACCACAGTTAACTACTTATTTTAAATCAACTTATAAATTAAAAAATAAATTTTAAATCAAAAATTAAAATTAAATACTCAAATAAAATACTCTCAAAATAATATCTCAATTTCAGATGAGAATATCATTGGAAAGCCGTCAACAAGTTTGAAGTTGAAGCCTATAGTTACAGAAAATTCTTGCCTAAACAACGCATGAACAATCAACTGGGGTAATCCCCACTTGAATAATCGAGCCCAATTCATAAGAGCCTCAGTGTACATTCGCCAGTGGCAGACAAGAAAAATCCATAATTATTCCCCTCTAAACGAGGCATACAAAAGGCAACCTTCTCTATTACCATGTTGCTTTGGGGTTCGGGTGACGGGTGTTGCACTACCAACAAATTGCAATCAAACCCTCCCGCAGAATTCTAATAGAACCCTAAGATGCATGATTGAACACCCCAATGTTACAAACGTTTCAAAAACTTTAACATGAGAGGGAAATTATAGGTATAATGCAGTCAAAATTTGTTGAAAACTCAAATTGAAGACTCAGCACATAAAGAGCACAGCATGCCCAGCTGATTCCCCCAAACACTGATGGATAATCAGCGACTCTCAATTGATATTATTGTGCAAGGGCGCCACCACTGGCTGGTCATCATCCGTACCAAAATATCTATCTCCGAATTCTCCCATGCCAGGAATGACGCGAAAATCTTCATTCAAACCAATTTCAATCTCAGATGTCACAATCTTTATTCTTGGGAACCTTTTGCAGACCACATGCACTCCCTGAGGTGCCTGGCAAAACAAACAGCATTGCACAGGGAAGTTTCAAAAAATAAAAAAATAATAAAAAAAAAGCTTCACAATAAGTAGGTTAAAGATAAAAATAAATAAATAAACAGACACTAAGAGCAGTCACTTACAGATATCAGATTAAGAAATATAATGTTGAACTCAGGGACACCCTTGCTAATCAGTAAAGAGATAGCTTGAACAGCTGAGTTGCCTGAACAAAGGTTCAATAGTCAACTCCTGAAAGTTTATAATATTTATCTATTTAATTAGTTTCTATCAAGTTCAAGTATGAACTTGCAATTATATTTTGAAGGGCTACTTTCATATGAGTTTTGTTTCAGTCGCATCTTAAGAAATTAGCTGCACAAAGAAGCAAGGTCATTTCCAAATTACAACAATATCCCAATCTTTAAGGGTGCATGAATGCCAACTCCTACATATGTTACAAACAAGGGGAAAATCAAATAATATCAGATAGGATATGCAATGTGGGAAATTGGAAAAACCTAACCAGCCTTGGATTTTATATCACTAAAACAAACAAACCTGTCCCTAGAATGGGATCCAATAGCAACACGTGTCTCTTTGAGATGTCTTGTGGTAATTTCTCATAGATTAACTGCCAAATTATTGAAGGACCAAGAAAATGATCAGAATTTAACAAAATAGAGACATTCCCAAGGGACATAAACAGACATCCCCAAGGGACATTCACTCGAGTATAGAGGAAGATGCCTCTACAAACCTGCTGACCGTTGTCACCTTCTCTATGAATAAGAATCTTCCCAATCTTGATACCTTTACAACATGCTCGCAAAGCATTTTCCATACTCTCACCACTGGGTTCAGTTTAGCAGGGCATTAGCTAGTTGGTTGACAAGTAATAAGCAAAAACAGCAGGAAGAATCTCACATGTAAGAGAGACACACACAGAGTGAGAGAGAGAGAGAGAGAGAGAGAGAGAGAGAGTGTGTGTCAAGAAAGCTGCAATCAGAGACATTTGGCATTCCAATTCAGTTTATCTGAATTCCCTTCTCTTAAGTTGGTTCCTTAAGGTTACCCATTTTTCTGATAACAAAAATCAACTTCAAAACTTAGAACTGTCCAGTCCACATTAGCAGGTGATAAGTCGGTTCCATAAGTCAGGCAATAAGCAGTCTGACTAGGAACTTACTACAACAGCACAACTGCAGTAGGTGCAATCACGGGAAAGAGATTAATAACAGCAAACCATTGCAACACACTTTCATATTATTTCCTAGAAAACAATTTGAGTGGCTAACAACTTCAGAATTGCAAGTGTGTCAGATATTAAGTATATTACCTAAATGCAAAAAAGACTTCTAGAACAAATGATTGCGGTAACTTAACTAGACTGAACCCAGCTTTGTTAAATATCACAGTAAATTGGACATAAAATTAAAGAGAGCTTGTATTGTTTGCTTGGAAATTAATTACAAAGTTGAAAGAAATTAAATAATAAGGCTTGGAAATTAAATGCAAAACTGGAAAAATAAAAGACTAATAAAATAAGTAATAAATTAGCTGATGGAGTCTGATTTGGTTGATTGGTTGAGTTGTTGGGGCCTTTCCTTTAGCAAGTCACCATCTATTCATAGCTTCACCTCAAGGAACTTGGAAGCCTCTGGAACCCATTAACTTCACATTCTGCCTTCAAAGAAGTTACCGTCCACTACTTGAAACTGCTTCTAACTCCCCACTCTGCAGATATCCACCTTATAACTCCCCACTTAATATTAACTTCTACTCATAATTATCACCAAAATAATAAAATAAGTATTCATTTAGGCCTCATAATTAAATTAATACAATCAAATTAATTAAATTAATTTCACATAAAAATTAACTTAATTAATCATGGGCTAAAAAATAATTAATGATAAAAATTAATTATTTTGGTGCAAACATATATTACGGGCATGATGATAGAAGATGCAAGGCAATAAAAAGCATGCTAGTAAATCATTATGTTAAACAGAAGGAAGACAAAATCAGTATGTAAAACAAAGATGGAATATATTGTTCCAATGTTTCAAGATTTGAGACCACATCAATACCTCCTAATTACAGAGACACCACATAACCTCTTACAGAAATCCACACCAGTGTATACGGACCCTGTATTTCACCAAAAAAAAAAAAAAAAAAAAAAAAAAAGAAGGGGGGGGGGGGGGAAGAGAATTTTAGCAAAAAAAAATTGAGCAATTACTGTTTCAGAATAAAAGGAACCAAGCTGAACTAAATATTAAACCAAAACCAGCAGCGAAAAACACAAAACAAGACATAAATATCATAATTCTTTTTCTCCAGAGATAGCACTACAAATTCCCTATATTATCAATGAAAAAAGGGAAAATGTCACAGTTTGTTTTTCAGTTTTTCTAACAAGTGAATCAAAAAAGTTACTGGCACAACTTTCAGCATCTTTCAAGACTACAGCCAGCTATAAGACAACACAGGTGGGCTGATCATTTATGAGTATGAACATGCTTAAGAAACATGTTCCATATTGCAAAAACAAACAGACCAATTGGCATAAGTTCCACAACCCAGATGCCAGTATGCACATGCAATGACACTATAGTTATCAAGTAAAGAGAAAGCTTAAAGCATTCTTATTCAAGGTAAAACACACCAAGCAGTTAAGCACTTGATAGTAAAACATCAAATATCTGTCTTCATCTCACATGCAGAAAATCAACATAATGGAAAATTATACTGGAATTGAATCTTGACATCCCACTTGATACATTAAGAAGCTGAGAACATCAAGTCACATCAGCTTACCAGTGGGAGTGGTCACCTGCTTTTCTGTAAATGGTAGATGTCCCAGACCATGTTCAACAACCTGGAAAAAGTACAAGAAAGTTGATGCATAAAAATACCATACAAAAGGAGAACTTTTTGTGATATGAAGTGGGGAAAAAACTTCAACCTATTAGAGGAAAAGAAATAAATAAAGAACATAAATATACCAAGCGAATCAACCGGTCAGCATAAAAAACAAAGTCATGTTTTGTTGTTTGAGAATCACGTATAAGGGTATGCATACCACGTATCTGCATGAGACTAACAACAATTATAGGATCTAAAGAAGCAAAAACACTAGATATTGAACCAAACAAACCACTAGCATATGCTTTGTGATAAAAAAAGAAAAAAGAAAAAAAAGAGCATAATTGTAAAAGTAATCCAAATCTTTTCGTGTATTGACAATCTAATCTAAACGTTTAAATCTTGGCATAATTAGCTAAATTTTCAAAATTTGTGAATATTCTTATTCAAATTTTTCAAAACAAAAGATTGTTGTCATTTTATCCAATTTTTTCCCAATCAATTCTTCCACCTCATTTTTTGGCTGATCAAACCTTACCACTATCATCTACTACTTTCAAACTTCACTTTGATATCCATGATGCATCAAAATTCTTAGCCATTTGGTCAATATAGGTGGTATTAGTCATATACTCTCCCTCCACTAGTTGATATTCAATGGATATCGAAATGAAATTAGCAAAGAGTTGGTGATTGTGGTAAAATTGGATTTTCGATGGTCGTTATAGAGAAAAAAAAAAAAAAGGAGTTTAAGATTCAGTTGATGAAAATCAGATAAAACCTAAATAATGTAGAATATGAGGCTTAGAATTTTATTTAGGAATTTTAATTATTATAGAATTAGGAAATTTGAAAAGTTTTTTTTATTGTTTAGGAATTTTATTATTATTAGGTATATTATTTTCTAATATATCTTATTTAGTATTCCTATTTAGAGTTGAATTAGGATTTCTACTCTTAATTTGATTAGAGCTAATTTTCTATTATTGAGTAGCTTTGGATTACGATTATTATTGAGATTAAATAAAATTATGGAGAATTAGTTCTTTTTTCCAATGATTGGTCCTTGATTTCTCTTGGTTCTTTATTCTTCTTTATTTGTTCTACATCAATTTTTGGTATCAAAGTCTAAAATCGGGCCAACGTTCCATCGCTCTGTGCAAAATTACCAAACCTCCCATTCCTTAGATCCCCACTTGTATTTTTGTCTTTTCAAAATTTTTCCTTGCTGATTAAAGTTCATAGAGAAAAAAAGTCAAAAACCAGAAGAATCCAGCAACTCGTTGTCAGCTGATCTGTTTCTTCACTTTGTCAAAACTTCAGTCTGATGCACTTGGAGTTTAACCCGACGAATCGGGTTTTCGGATAAGCTTTCATCAATAAGCTCATCCTTATTTTCAGTAGAAACAACTCTTAAAAGTTGGATTTTGATTCAAGTAAGGTATGTTTTTTTACTTCAAATGCCATAGAAACTCATATTGACAGACTATAAGAGGAGAACAATTACCAACAAAATGTTCTCGAAGAAATTAACTATGATATTGGATTTCATAAGGGTCAATTACTATCTCTATGCCATTGGATAGATAATTATAGTTACAGACGTAATTATCAAAAATGTTCTTTCTTACATGGTGAATATCGAGAAGTTAGACAGATTTTACTAGATAAGGAAAGGGAATATAAAAATTTACAATATTCTTACAAGTTAAGGAAAGAGAGCTTGAAGAATGCAGGAAAGAACTTGTGATTTTAGATGTGACAAAATTGAAAGCACAACTTCATAAATTATCGAAAGTATAAGTACAGGTTGATGAATTATCAAAAACAGAGCTTAATAAGTTATTGGTAGCTGTGCAATAACTTAAAAAAGAAATTCAAATTGTAAATCAAGGAAAGAAGCTTGACGTTGAAGATGAACAAGAAGAAAAATTCAAAAAAACAACTTGAAGATGAGAACGAGGAACAAAAAGAGCAATCTAGGGAAACAAAGGTTGAAGAGCATGAGATTGAAGAATCCAACAATTCAAGTCTTAAGCATTCACATGTTGAAGAGCCTTTTCCAGGGCAAAAAATTGATAAAACTACACAACCAAAGCTTGAGAAAGATATATTAGGGAATGAAGAAGATTCTATGAAGACATCAATGAAAATTGAAGATCCTATTGAGTTAAAGGACATTTCAACTATTATTCTAATTGATTTTATCTGCCTAGATGTTTCCAAGAATACAAAAGCGAGCACAAACTTCTTCAAGTCATTCTTATTGCTACCATCCAAGCATATCGTACTGTGTGTTCTCCTTACTTGTTTTTTGATCATTCAACACTTTAGAACTCGAGGTCGAGTTTCTCCAACCAGGGGAGAATAATGCAAAATAGGAAATTTAGAATTTTATTTAGGAATTTTAATTATTATAGAATTAGAAAATTTGAAGAGCTTTTATTGTTTAGGAATTTTATTATTATTAGGTCCATTATTTCTAAATTCATCTTATTTAGTATTCCTAATTAGAGTTGAATTAAGATTTCTATTCCTAATTTGATTTAGGTTGTAAGCTTTATAAATAGAGCAAATTTTCTCTTATTGAGTAGCTTTGAATTATGATTATTATTGAGACTAAATAAATTATTGAGAATTAGTTATCTTTTCCAAGGATTGGTCCTTGATTTCTCTTAGTTCTTTATTCTTCTTTATTTGTTCTACATCACTAAACTTTCAGAAATTTGTACAATTGTGCCCAAGATTTAAAAGTTTGGATTAGATAGCCAAAATATGAAAAGGTTTTGACTATTTTTATAACTAGGCCTAAAAAATAATAATGGAGCTCCATAAAATTAGTTATCACATAGGTAGAATTAGTAAAGAGGAAGCCACACCTGAAAGGTTGATTGAATGACATATAAATTAGGGTATATTTTACAAAGATCATGTTGACCAAGCTTTGTACGAATATGCTGTACAATCAAATCAACAGCTACATGATTATCTCCTCCTCGGGGAATTATTATATCTGCATACTTCTTCGTTGGAAGTATGAAGTCATCAAAAGCTGGCTTCACAAATTTTGAGTACTGCATAAAGATAATGTGTCAATTTTCTATGAAAAGAAAATGTAACACACCATTTTCCACATGTGGGTAAGTAATATGCATAAAGTGCAGCCAAAAATCAAATTATAACACATTCAATGAGAATAAAACTACCTTACTTTAAGGAAAAAGGATCATCTCTTATTATTACCACTTGTTGATATACAAGGTGGAGTCATTAAGAGGGGTGAGATTGAAAGGCAAAACAAATTATCCTTTGATCTTTTGTTTGTGCTACTTATTTTTTAACAGACAAAAATAAATAAATAAATAAACAAAGACCTCACTTTGGATCGAGTATGTAAACAATTCTCTCTCCTTTGAATTTCAAATGTCGCATGTTTACAGCTGATGACGTTAACAGAAAAAGGTGTAAAATTAAGAAATCTATTGACGTCATTTAGTTTTTACCTCTCCATTTAACATGTTATGGAAAGTCCATCACTATATTATATTTCTCTGTATATTCCCTTATTAAAATTTCTTATTTAGGATTTCTTCCTAATTAGTAAAACACAATTATAGGAATCAATTGTATATATATATCCATGTACAGATTAATTGAAATTAAGGAGAATCATCTCTTTCTACATGGTATCAGAGCAGGTCATCTATCTAGGGTGACTATTTGTTCTCACCACCCAGCTCAGGAGAGAACTTGGCCGCCGACCGGCTGTTCCCTCTGATCTAGTGGCCGGAATCCAACCGCGTGAGGCTCACACACCCAACTCAGGTTCTCGCCGTTTCTTCACTCGCCAGAGCGTGGAGGCGCGTCCGCCGGCCATTTTGACTACGATCAGCATCGCCTCATTCCACCACTGTGTGCTGTTGCCTGATCCAGTACACCATTAAAAGACTTCTGAGGTTTAGCTCTCAGATTCTATTTCGGTATTTGCTTGATTTGTGATTTTAAGTTATTTTGCGGCTGTAAGCACTTTGGATTAACGTTTTGGTTAGTTTTCTTTGTCTCAACAAATGGCAGACAATAAGAATATTATTTCTGATGTGATTCCGGTGATGACTAAAATCACAGAACACAAACTTAATGATTCGAATTACCTGGAATAGAGTAAGACTGTTAGGGTCTATTTGCGTAGCATTGATAAGGATGATCACCTTACTAAAGACCCACCTACTGATGATACACGGCAAACTTGGCTAAGGGAGGATGCTAGGTTGTTTTTGCAGCTTCGGAACTCGATTCACATTGAGGTAATTAGTTTAATTAATCACTGTGAATTTATTAAGGAATTGATAAATTACTTAGATTTTCTGTATTCTGGTAAAGGGAATATCTCCCATATTTATAATGTTTGTAAGGTATACTACCGTGCTGAGAAAGATGATAAGTCTCTCACGGCTTATTTTATGGATTTTAAACGGGTATATGAGGAACTTAATGTATTGTTGCCTTTTAGTTCTGATGTGAAAGTTCAGCAGGCCCAACGAGAGCAACTGGCTGTTATGAGTTTTCTTGCAGACCTTCCTTCAAAGTATGAGACTGCTTATTCTCATATTCTCTCCGGTTCTAAGATTTCATCTTTGCATGAAACGTTCACACGGGTCTTTCGTATAGAGAGTACTCAATCTTCACAGCCTGCCAGTAGTGCTCTTATTAGCCGTAATCCAAATAGACAACAGGGTAATAGAAGAGGAAGTAGAGGAGGAATTACAGGCAACAGAGGTAATCAACGTAATGGGGAGGCTACTTCTAATCAGGACTCAAAAAGAGTCATTTGTTATTATTGTCATGAGCCTAGCCATACAAAATATAACTGTCTGTAACTTCAAAGGAAAAATCAACTATCACAGATGGCAAATATGACAGCAGAGGATTCTACAGTATCTTCCTCTGGGAAAACTGTTTTGATATCTGCAAAGGATTTTGCACAGTTTTCCCAATATCGAGCATCTCTAAAGCCTACTAGTTCCCCTGTTACTGCGATCGCTAAGTCAGGTAAATCCACTGCATGCCTTGTGTCTTCCTCATCCAAATGAGTTATTGATTTTGGTGCAACAGATCACATGACAGGTAACTTTAGTCTTCTATCTGCTTTTTAGTCTAATCTCACTTCCTCTATTGTTACTTTAGCTGATAGTTCTACTTCTTGTGTCATGGGTTCTGGAACTGCGAACCCGACTTCGTCAATTTCTTTAACATCTGTTTTATGTCTATCAAAATTCTCTTTTAATCTACTTTCTATTAGTAAACTTACTCGTACCTTAAATTGTTCTGTTTCCTTTTTTGCTGACCAATATTTGTTTCAGAATCTTACGACGAAGCAAATTATTGGTAGAAGACGTGAGTTCGGTGGTCTCCACATTCTGAAAAATTATGTACCGCGATTGCTTGTTTACTCCGTACCTTAACACCTTTTGAAGCTCATTGTAGATTGGGTCATCCTACTTTGTCTACCATGAAGAAGCTGTGTTCTCAGTTTCAATCTTTATCAGTATTAGAATGTGAGTCGTGTCAGTTTGCAAAACATCTTCGTTTGCCTTCTGTGTCTAGAGTCAATAAACGGGCTTCATCCCCTTTTGAGTTAGTTCATTCTGATGTTTGGGGTCCTTATTCTGTTACTTCTAAAACTGGATTTCGTTATTTTGTTGCTTTTGTCGATGATTACTCTCGTGTTACCTGGTTATATTTAATGAAGAATTGTTCTGAGTTTTTTTTATCTTTTGTGCCTTTTATAATGAAATCAAAACTCAATTTAATATTTCTGTGCGTATATTAAGAAGTGACAATGCCAAAGAATATTTTTCAACATAATTTCAGTCTTATATGACACAAAATGGCATTTTTCATTGGTCTTCCTGTGTTGATACCCCATTCCAAAAATGGCATGGCCAAAAAAAAAAAATTGACATCTTCTTGAGGTAACTTGTGCTCTTCTTTTTCATATGAAAGTTCCTAAACACTTTTGGGCGGATACAGTTTCTACAGCATATTTTTTTATCAATCGTATGCCGTCTTCTATTCTTAATGAGGATATTCCTTATACTGCTTTGTTCCCTACAAAATCTTTATTCCCTGTTGAACCCCGTATTTTTTGTTGTACCAGTTTCGTGCGTGATGTTCGTCCACAAGTTACTAAATTGGATCCGAAGTCTCTCAAATGTGTCTTCCTTAAGTACTCCCGGCTACAAAAAGGGTACCGCTGTTTCTCTCCTACTCTTAATCGTTATCTTGTTTCTGCAGATGTCACATTTTTTGAGTCCACTCCATTCTTTCTTCAATCATCTGTGTATGAGAGTCAGAGAGAGGAGGATGATCTCTTAATATATATTGTCCAAACAATGTCTAGTCCTCTCCCACAGCCTGTTCCTTCTGTATCTAGACCTACTCGATCTCCCGCTGTTCACGTTTATTCCAGGAGATTGGAGATTTCTGACTCAAATCCTCCACCAGCTA
This sequence comes from Hevea brasiliensis, assembly GCF_030052815.1. Lineage (NCBI taxonomy): Eukaryota > Viridiplantae > Streptophyta > Magnoliopsida > Malpighiales > Euphorbiaceae > Hevea > Hevea brasiliensis. The sequence continues at coordinate 71,968,634 of NC_079501.1, forward strand.
CTTCATTGGGAGATCCTGTACCTCATACTAATCATGATTGTAACCTAGACTTACCCATTGCTCTTCGTAAAGGTAAGCATTCATGCAATTATCCTATCTCTTCTTTTATTTCTTATAATCAATTGTCTTCTTGTTCTCGATGTTTGATTACTTCTTTAGACTCTGTTTCTATCCCTAATACTGTTGGTGAGGCACTGTCTCATCCTGGCTGGTGTGCTGCTATGAAAGAGGAAATTGAGGCTTTAGATGCTAATAATACATGGGAACTGTTGCCTTTGCCCACTGGTAAGAAAGCTATTGGTTGCAAATGGGTATTTACAGTAAAGGTAAATCCTAATGGATCTATGGCTAGGTTAAAAGCACGCCTTGTGGCAAAGGAATATGCTTAGATATATGGGGTTGATGATACTTTTTCTCCTGTAGCTAAACTTACTTCTGTTCGCTTGTTTATCTCTTTAGCAGCTACATATGATTGGCCCCTGCACCAATTGGATATCAAGAATGCTTTCCTTCATGGTGATCTTCAGGAGGAGGTGTATATAGAGCAACCACCTGGGTTTGTTGCTCATGGGGAGTTAGGCAAAGTTTGTAGGCTTCGGAAGTCTCTTTATAGCTTGAAACAAAGTCCTAGGGCCTGGTTTGGGAGATTCAGTGAAGCAGTATAAGAATTTGATACGCAAAAGAGTAACTGTGATCACTCAGTATTTTATAGGCAATTTGAGGCCGGTCTAATTCTCCTGGTAGTCTATGTGGATGACATTATCATCACTAGGAGTAACTCTGCAGGTATTTCATCTCTTAAAACCTTCCTCCAAACCCAGTTTCAGACCAAGGACTTGGGATTGTTAAAGTATTTCTTAGGTATTGAAGTTATGAGAAGTAAGAAGGGTATTTTCTTGCCTCAAAAAAAATATGGCATTGATCTATTGACAGAGACAGGAAAATTAGGTGCTAAACCTTGCAGTGCACCAATAACTCCAAATTTACATCTGTTAGCAGGGAATAGTGAGTTGTTTAAAGATCCAGAGAGATATAGGAGATTAGTAGAAAAATTGAACTACCTTACAGTCACTCGTCCTGACATTGCTTATGCCATTAGTGTAGTAAGTCAGTTTATATCTTCCCTAACTGTTGCTCATTGGGAAGCCTTGGGACAAATCTTGTGTTATCTGAAGGGCGCTCCAGGAAGAGGTTTGTTATATGGTAATCATGAAAATTTGAATGTTGAATGTTTTTCAGATGCCGACTGGACTGGATCTAAGGTTGACAGGAGGTCAACTAATGGATATTGCGTTTTTGTTGGAGGAAATTTGGTGTCTTGGAGAAGCAAGAAGTAGAGTGTAGTTTCTCGATCTAGTGTTGAATCGGAATACAGAGCCATGGCACAATCAGTATGTAAGATAATGTGGATACTTCAATAACTAGATAAGACAGGTTTTAAAATCTCCTTGCCTGCGAAATTGTGGTGTGATAATTAAGCTGCTCTCCATATCGCTACTAATCCAGTGTTTTATGAGCGGACCAAACATATTGAGATTACCAAACATATTGAGATGGATTGTCACTTTGTTCGTGAAAAGATTCAACAACAGATCATCTCAACAGAACACATCAAAACTAGATAGCAGTTAGGAGATATTTTCACAAAAGCTCTTAATGGAGCTAGGATTGACTACATTTGTAACAAGTTGGGCATGATTAACATCTATGCTCCAACTCGAGGGGGAATGTTATGGAAAGTCAATCACTATATTATTGCTCTGTATATTCTGTATTCTGTATTCCTATTGAGGATTTATTTAGGATTTCTTTCTAATTAGTAGAACACAATTATAGGAATCAATTGTATATATATACCCATGTGCAGATTAATTGAAATTAAGGAGAATCATCTCTTTCTACATAACAAATCAAACACAAATAAGAAGAAAAAAGAACAGAAACCTACAAGTTTCCATATTTTATTTTCCCTGAAGGACAGATTATAGATTCAATGAAAGAAACCACCTTTTAAAGACTGATTTATTTAAAAAAAAAAGAACAAATTAGTTTCTAAGTACTTCAACATTACAAGATATTAAAATAAAAAGTTGTCAACCTGATCGAGGACTGCACCAATATCTCTACCCTTCTCCACAGTATCACGCCTTATTCTTCTTGCCAGACGTACATCAGCATCTGCACTGAAAATTCAACAATGTGAAGTAACAGCCCTACTCAGAAGTCAGAACAAAATGAAGTGACAAATGAAATATGCAATATGTACAATCATTTTATAGCAACATCAGAAACTGTTTGGAAAGAAAAAGATTGAATAAAATCACATGGAAACAAGGCAACATAAACATGCAACAGTTTTGTAATTTTGTTATTGATAGATTGCAGTGAGAGTCATGGAAGCATTTTGTTGATGAAACACATCATCAACTCTTAAGAGATCTGAGAATCTAACTGATAGAAGCAGCCCAAATGCAGGAGCAGAAGTTATGGGCCAGATCTCCAAGCCTTTAAAAGTATATTTCAGGAAGAATATAAGGAAGAATGCTGTAGATGACTCCAGAAATGGACAGCTGGAGGGAATCAATTTGGAAGTTATGCAGTTAGAGGATTTTATGGTACCATAAGTGAAAGAATTTAGGGGGGGCGGGGGGGAGGGGGGGGGGGGGTGGTTGTGTGTGGTGGGGGCAGGCGGTGTGGTGGGGTTGGTTATTGAGATTAGTATTGTTTTGCAGCTATTGCTGTGGCTAGCTAGAGCTAGTGGGAGAGTGGTCTTTTGTATTCTCTTAGTTTAATTTTGAAGAGCTGGTTTTGTATTGATTATTCTCTTATTGTAAGGCTGTTGACCTGTTCTTATTGCTTAATCAATACAGAATATTTTCTCTTTCCATTGCTGTGTTCCTTACTCTATCATTTTTGGTCCGAACTGCCATTTTGTACCTTCCATGACCAAAACAAGAATGGAAGGAAGAGTTGAAGAACGTGTTGATCAGGCAGATAGGAACATGTTGAATCTGGAAGAGCTAATTGCTGGCTGCTATGAAAAAGGAACAAGAACAATGACAGCACTGCAACTTGAGCAGGACCAGCGTTTCTCTCTCTTGGAATCTATTCTCTTCTTTAACATGAGGCAAGGCTAATGTTGATGAAGCTGAAACTTATACTCGTACTCCTATTGTGGTTATTAACTCAAATATTCAACCCATAGTTCAGGCTGTTATGCTTGATGATACTTCTTTGGCCATTAAAAATGTGGAACTCCCTAATTTTGCTGATGTTGATCCTGTGGGTTGGTTGGCTAGAGCAGAACAATATTTTGCCATTAGCAAACAAGAAGGAAAACATGAAAGTGCAGTTGGCCTTAGCCTGTATGGAAGGTCCAGCTCTCCATTGAATAAGATGGTTGAGGCAAGGCAATCCTACTCTTTCTTCGCTACAACTCATGCAGGAATTGTTACATCATTATGGGAGTGACATGCATGCCAATCCTTTTGAACGTGTTGCTACTATACGCCAGGATACATCTGTTGATGAGTATATTGATGCTTTTGTTGTTCTTGCAGCCCAGGTTGAATCAACAATATTTGGGTTTCTTCTTGAGTGGGTTGCGAGATGATATCAGAGTAAGAATTCGGTCTCAAGATACCCATGATCTGTTTCACACAATACACCTTGCGAGAGATTGAATTGAAAAATTAGTTCTTACACTCTCCCAATCCACCAGGCAAAATCTTTGGTGAAGGAGGACCTTGTTGGTCGTATGGACATGGGCTTGGGCCACGAGCTAAAATAGGGTCCCAATCTAAACCATTATCCTCATTCACCAGAATTTTTCCACTAACTAATTCTCCCAAATTACCAAAACTTGCAGCCCCTCATCCTCAAGCTAAAGCTCCTTTTGGACCTCCCAAATTTCTCCAAAACACATCCTCTTCTACTGCACCTTCTCGCCCTCCACCACCTCCAAATCACACTAGAACTGCTCGCCAATTCACTCAACAAGAATTTCTTGATCCTGAAGCAAAAGGAATGTGCTATAAATGTAAACAACCTTTTAGTCCATTGCATGAATATCCCAATAAAACTCTTCAGGCCCTAATTGTTGATGAAGAAGACGAGGAATCTCCAGATCATGATATGGTGTTGGGTCTTTCTGAATTGAACGTTTTTGAGGGACAGGGTTTAGATGAGGTTCAACTGGCTCTTATGGATCTTCCATTTTATTCTGTGGGGGGTATTTCTTCTCCCAAAACTATGAAATTACAAAAATGGATTCACAAAAGAGCTGTAACAGTCATGATTGACAGTGGTGCCAGCAGCAACTTCATTTCGGCTACTCTTCTTTCTCAATTATATTTCTATTGAACCGACCCCTGTTTTTGGTGTGAGATTGGGTGATGGCCATAAGGTACAATCTTCAAGAGTTTGTCGAAATGTCAAACTGGATTAGGGTACTTTGGAATTCACAGCATACTTACTATTATATCTTTCCTTTGGGCCGTGTGGATATCATTTTGGGAATCTCTTTGCTAGCTACATTAGGATGTTAATGTTAGTTGGGCAACCATGCAAATGCCTTTTATGCATCAAGGCGATTATGTTACTCTTTCAAGCAATCCCTCTTACTCAAGCAATGATTTCTATTCCTCAACTTCACAAATTGATCGAAATTGATTATTTCTTGTTTTTATGGGATTTTTCTAAACTAGCAATCGATTCTTCTTTTGTTAATGAAACTACTGCATTTCAACAATAGCAACTCTCAACTCTACTGCAAGAATTTCGAGATGTTTTAGGGAAACTTGATTCTTTACCACCGCATTGCCCTATTAATCATCTCATTCCATTAATTCCGGGTACCATTGCTGTTAATGTTAAGCCATATCGTTATGGGCACTTTCAGAAAGACAAGATTGAGAAATTAGTTGCTGAAATGCTAGCTGTGGGTATCGTTCGCCCCACTTCCAGTCCTTTTTCCAACCATATTTTGCTTGTCCAAAAGAAAGACGACAATTGAAGATTTTGTGTGGATTATAGAGCTTTGAACTGAGCAACAATTCCAGGCAAGTATCCGATTCTAGTCATCAATGAGACGTTGGATGAATTAAATGGAGCTAAATACTTTTTTAAACTGGATCTAAAGTCAGGATACCATCAGATTTGAGTTGCCAATGAGAATATTCCGAAGACAACATTTCATACTCATTAGGATCATTATGAATTTGTCGGATGCCTTTAGGGCTGTCAAAATGCACCAACCACCTTGCAAGCAACCATAAATGATTTATTCTGGCCATATTTGTGATGATCTGTTTTGGTGTTCTTTGATGATATACTTATTTATAGCCATACTTGGGATGCCCATCTAGAACATGTTTGTATTGTGTTCCAACTGCTTCTTTAGAATCAATTTCGAGTTCATCAGAAGAAGAGCTCTTTTGGGAGGACGATGTTGGACTATTTGGGTCATGTTGTCTCTGCTCTAGGCATTGCTATGCATCATTCAAAGGTATCCAGTGTTGTTAATTGGCCACAACCAAAGTCTTTAAAGGCTATCAAGGGATTTCTGAGGCTCATAAGATACTACAGTCGGATTTATAAAGGATTATGGGATTATAGCACAGCCTTTGACTCAACTTCTTAAAAAAGAAAGTCAGGGACAATTACAGTGATCACCTCAGGCATAACAAGCTTTCATTCAATTAAAAAATATTTTAGTTTCCTTTCCTGTCTTAACAACGAAATATTTTACTAAACTTTCCTCTTAGAATGTGATGCATTTTGGCATGGGTTTGAGAGATGCCCTTATGCAAGGTCGCAGGCCAATTGCTTATTTTAGCAAGGCCTTATCTCCCAAAAATTTATCTAAATCTGCTTATGAGCATGAGATGATGTCACTTGTTTTGGCAGTCCAAAATTGTCACCAGTATTTATTGGGATGAAAATTTTTAGTTCGCACATATCAGCGCAATTTAAGACACTTGTTGGAACAACATATGGCCACACTAGCTCAACAAAAATTGGGTACAAGATTGTTGGGCTATGATTTTACAATCTCTTATAAACCTGTTGTCACCAATGCTATCGCAGATGCTTTATCTAGAAGGGAAGAAGATATGGAATTAAAAGCTATTAGTTTTCCTCGATGGATGGATTGGGCACATATTGAGCAAGAGATTGCTAATGTCTCGCCTTCAATCAATTATCTCTAATATCAGCTCTAAGCTAGACTCTTATAAACATTATATAGTAATTTAGAATCGTTCGTTCTACAAAGGCTATCTTGTGATACCTGTTACCTCTCAATTTATTCCTCATTTGTTATAGGAATTTCATGCTCAGTATGAGGTTGTTTCTTTAGCAAGGCTTCTTCAGCCCTTGCCAATTCTAGCTCTGGTTTGAGAAGATATTTCTTTAGATTTTATAATGGAGCTCCCTCACTTATATGGGGTGGATGCCATTTTAGTAATGGTCGATCGGTTCACAAAATACGCCCATTTCTTAAGCTTGCGCCACCCATATTCTACCAAGACAATGGCAGAATTATTTACCAAAGAAGTTGCGAGGCTTCATGGGGTACCACGGTCTATTGTTAATAACCAAGATCCTATTTCCCTTAGCCATTTTTGGTTTGAACTCTTTCATTTCCAAGGCACTCAGTTGAGAAATGAGTACAACGCATTATCCAGAGACTGACGATCAAACTGAGGTGTTGAATAGAGGTCTTGAGAATTATTTATGTTGCTTCATGTCTGACTTCTGTGCGACCGAAACAGTGGAGTAAGTGGCTTTCGTGGGCTAAGTTTTGTTAAAATTCTAGCCACCATACAACAACGAGAATAATAACTTTGAAGGCTATGTATGGTCGAGCTCCTCCTACACTTCATCAATTCCTGCCGGGTGAAACAAAAGCAAAAGTTGTGGCTCAAGAATTGGCCACCCACGATGAAGTGTTATGCCAACTGAATTATAATCTTTAAAAAGAAATTTAACGTGGGTGATTTTGTTTTTCTCAAGCTTAGGTCCCATCGTCAATGTAATATTCAACAAGTTATTAATTCTAAGCTTGCAAGTCGTGATTTTGGCCCATAACTATTCTTCAAAAAATAGGTAATGTTCGCTTGTGAGTTACAATTACCTGCTAATGCTAAAATTCATCCCATTTTTCATGTTTCTCAATTGAAGAAAGTAGTGGGTAATCATCCTATCATCTTTGAATTACCAAAAAGATATATTGATGAAGATTTAATTGAGCCAGAGGCTATTATTCAAAAAAGAGTTGTTATGATTCAAGGCACTCAAATTTCACAAGTATTAGTTAAATGGAAAGGAAAGCCTATAGAAGATGCTACTTAGATGAATCATTCTGATTTTGTTAATCAATTTTCTATTAGTAGCCTTGAGGACAAGGCCGTTCTCCATGGGGAGTGTAATGATAGATGCAGCCCAAATGCAGGAGCAGAAGTTATGGGCCAAGTCTCCAAGCCTTTAAAGGTATGGACGAACATGAGGAAGAATGCTGTAGATGACTCCAGAAATGGACAGCTGGAGGGAATCAATTTGGAAGTTATCCAATTAGAGGTGTAGAAAGAGATGATTCTCCTTAATTTCAATTAATCTGTACATGGATATATATATATATATACAATTGATTCCTATAATCGTGTTCTACTAATTAGGAAGAAATCCTAAATAAGAAATCCTAAATAGGAATACAGAATACAGAATATACAAAGAAATAATATAGTGATTGACTTTCCATAACACTCCCCCTCAAGTTGGATCATAAATGTTAATCATGCCCAACTTATTACAAATGTAGTCAATCCTAGCTCCGTTCAAAGCTTTTGTGAAAATATCTCCTAACTGCTCTCCAGTTTTGATGTGTCCTGTTGAGATGATCTATTGTTGAATCTTTTCACGAACAAAGTGACAATCAATCTCAACATGTCTGGTCCGCTCATGAAACACTGGATTAGAAGCAATATGGAGAGCAACTTGATTATCACACCACAATTTCGTAGGCAGGGAGGTCTTAAAACCTGTCTCATCTAGTAATTGAAGTATCCACATTACCCCACATACTATTTGTGCCATGGCTCTGTATTCCGATTCAGCACTAGATCGAGAAACTACACTCTGCTTCTTGCTTCTCCAAGACACCAAATTTCCTCCAACAAAAACGCAATATCCAGTAGTTGACCTCCTGTCAACCTTAGATCCAATCCAGTCGGCATCTGAAAAACATTCAACATTCAAATTCCCATGATTACCATATAACAAACCTCTTCCTAGAGCGCCCTTCAGATAACACAAGATTTGTCCCAAGGCTTCCCAATGAGCAACAGTTGGGAAAGACATAAACTGACTTACCACACTAATGGCATAAGCAATGTCAGGACGAGTGACTGTAAGGTAGTTCAATTTTTCTACTAATCTCCTGTATCTCTCTGGATCTTTAAACAACTCACTATCCCCTGCTAACAGTTGTAAATTTGGAGTTATTGGTGCACTGCAAGGTTTAGCACCTAATTTTCTTGTCTCTGTCAATAAATCGAGAACATATTTTCTTTGAGACAAGAAAATACCCTTCTTACTTCTCATAACTTCAATACCCAAGAAATACTTTAACAATCTCAAGTCTTTGGTCCGAAACCAGGTTTGGAGGAAGGTTTTAAAAGATGAAATACCTGCAGAGTCACTTCTAGTGATGACAATGTCATCAACATAGACTACCAGGAGAATTAGACCAGTCTCAGATTGCCTATAAAATACTAAGTGATCACACTTACTATTTTGCATACCAAATTCCTGTACTGCTTCACTGAATCTCCCAAACCAAGCCCTAGGACTTTGTTTCAAGCCATAAAGAGACTTCCGAAGCCTTCAAACTTTACCCAACTCCACCTGAGCAACAAACCTAGGTGGTTGCTCCATATACACCTTCTCCTGAAGATCACCATGAAGGAAAGCATTCTTGATATCCAATTGGTGCAGGGGCCAATCATATTTAGCTGCTAAAGAGATAAACAAGCGAACAGAAATAAGTTTAGCTATAGGAAAAAAAATGTCAGAGTCATCAACCACATATGTCTGAGCATATCCTTTTGCTACAAGGCGTGCTTTTAACCTAACCACATAACCATCAGAATTTACCTTTACTGTAAATACCCATTTGAAACCAAAAGCTTTCATACCAGTGGACAAAGGCAACAGTTCCCATATACCATTAGCATCTAAAGCCTTCATTTCCTCTTTCATAGCAGCACACCAACCAGGATGAGACAGTGCCTCACCAACAGTATTAGGGATAGGAACAGAGTCTAAAGAAGTAACAAAACACCGAGAACAAGAAGACAATTGATTATAAGAAACAAAAGAAGAGATAGGGTAAGTACATGAACATTTGCCTCTACGAAGAGCAATGGGTAAGTCTAGATCAGAATCATGATCAGTATGAGGTACAAGATCTCCCAACGAAGTAGCTGGTGGAGGATCTGAGTCAGGAATCTCCAATCTCCTGGAATAAACATGAACAACTGGAGGTCGAGTAAGTCTAGAGACAGAAGGAACAGGCTTGGACAGTATATGTTAAGAGATCATCCTCCTCCCCCTGACTCTCATACACAGTTGATTGAGGAAAAAATGGAGTAGACTCAAAAAATGCGACATCTGCAGAAACATGATAACAATTAAGAGTATGAGAGAAACAGCGGTACCCTTTTTGCAGCCGGGAGTACCCAAAGAAGACACATTTGAGAGACTTTGGATCCAATTTAGTAACCTGTGGACGAACATCACGCACAAAACAGGTACAACCAAAAATACGGGATTCAACAGGGAACAAAGATTTTGTAGGAAACAAAGCAGTATAAGGAATATCCTCATTAAGGACAGAAGACGGCATACGATTGATCAAAAAACATACTGTAGAAATTGCATCCGTCCAAAAGTGTTTAGAAACTTTCATCTGAAAAAGAAGAGCACGAGTTATCTCAAGAAGATGCCAATTTTTTCTTTCGGCCACGCCATTTTGAGATGGGGTATCCACACAGGAAGACTGATGCAGAATGCCATTTTGTGTCATATAAGACTGAAATTGTGCTGAAAAGTATTATTTGGCATGTCACTTCTTAATATGCGCACAGAAATATTAAATTGAGTTTTGATTTCATTACAAAAGGCACAAAAGATAAAAAAACAACTCAAAACGATTCTTCATTAAATATAACCAGGTAACACGAGAATAATCATCAACAAAAGTAACAAAATAACGAAATCCAGTTTTAGAAGTAACAGAACAAGGACCCCAAACATCAGAATGAACTAACTCAAAAGGGGATAAGCCCGTTTATTGACTCTAGACACAGAAGGCAAACGATGATGTTTTACAAACTGACACAACTCACATTCTAGTACTGATAAAGACTGAAATTGAAGACATAGTTTTTTCATGGTAGACAAAGAAGGATGGCTCAATCTACAATGAGCTTCAAGAGGTGTTAAGGTACTGGAGCAAACAAGCGACCGCGATACATGATTTTCCAAAATGTAGAGACCACCTGACTCACGTTCTCTACCAATAATTTGCTTCCTCGTAAGATCCTAAAACAAACACTGGTCAGGAAAAAAGAAAACAGAACAATTTAAGGTAAGAGTAAGTTTACTAACAGAAAGTAAATTAAAAGAGAATTTTGGTAGACACAAAACAGATGAAAAAGAAATTGACGAAGTCAAGTTCGCAGTTCCAGAACCCATGAGACAAGAAGTAGAACCATCAGCTAAAGCAACAGTAGAGCAAGTGAGATTAAACTGAAAAGCAGATAGAAGACTAGAATTACCTGTCATGTTATCTGTCGCACCAGAATCAATAACCCATTTGAATGAGGAAGACACAAGGCATTTAGTGAATTTACCTGACTCAGCGATCGCAGTGACAGGGGAACTGGTAGACTTTTGAGATGCCTGATACTGGGAAAACTGTGCAAAATCCTCTGCAGATACCAAAATAGTTATCTCAGAGAAAGATACTGTAGAATCCTCTACTGCCATATTTGCCATCTGTGATCGCTGATTTTTCCTCTGAAGTTGCAAACAATTATATTTTGTATGGCCAAGCTCATGGCAATAATAACAAATGACTCCTCTTGAGTCCTAATTAGAACTAGCCTCTCCATTACGCTGATTACTTCTGTTGCCTGTAATTCCTCTTCTACTTCCTCTTCTATTACCCTGTTGTCCATTTGGATTACGGCTAATTAGAGCACTACTGGCAAGCTGTGAAGATTGGGTACTCTCTGTACGAAGGACCCGTGAGAAAATCTCAGAACTGGAGAGAATCTGAGATTTAGCAATCTCATACTCTGAAGGAAGGCCTACAAGAAAATTCATAACAGCTAGTTGCTCCCATTGGACCTGCTAAACTTTCACATCAGGATTAAAAAGCGACAATACATTAAGTTCCTCATATACCCGTTTAAAATCCATAAAATAAGTCGTGAGAGACTTATCCTCTTTCTCAGCACGGTAGAATGCCTTACAAATATCATAAATACGGGAGATATTCCCTTTACCAGAATACAGAAAATCTAATTAATCCATCAATTCCTTAACAAATTCACAGTGATTAATTAAACTAATTCCCTTACTGTGAATTGAGTTCCGAAGCTGCAAAAACAACTGAGCATCCTCCCTTAGCCAAGTTTGTCATGTATCATCCATAGGTGGATCTTTAGTAAGGTGATCATCCTTATCAATGCTACGCAAATAGACCCTAAAAGTCTTACTCCACTCCAGGTAATTTAAACCATTAAGTTTGTATTCTGTGATCTTAGTCATCACCGGAATCACATCAGAAATAACATTCTTATTGTCTGCCATTTGTTGAGACAAAGAAAACTAACTGAAACGCTAATCCAAAGTGCTTACAACAGCAAAATAACCCAAAATCACAAATCAAGCAAATACCGAAATAGGATCTGAGAGCCAAAGCTCAGAAGTCCTTTAATAGTATACTAGATCAAGCAACAGCACACAGTGGTGGAATGAGGGGGTTGAGGCGACACCGACGATGTTGATCGGAGTCGAAACGACCGGTCGGCGGCCAAGGTCTCTCCTGATCTGGGTGGTGAGAACAACTAGTCACTCTAGATAGATGACCTGCTCTGATACCATGTAGAAAGAGATGATTCTCCTTAATTTCAATTAATCTGTACATGGGTATATATATACAATTGATTCCTATAATTGTGTTCTATTAATTAGGAAGAAATCCTAAATAAGCAATCTTAAATAGGAATACAGAATACAGAATATACAAAGAAATAATATAGTGATCGACTTTCCATAACAAGACGATTTTATGGGATCAATGCACATGGGACCATGAGTGAAAGAATTACCAATTTTTGTATATAAATAAGTAGCTTGTTATTGTGGGGGGTACTGAGATTACTAATGTTTTGCAGCTATTGCTTTGGCTAGCTAGAGCTAGTGGGAGAGTGCTCTTTGGTATTCTCTTACTTTTATTTTGAAGAACTGGTTTTGTATTGATTATTCTCTTATTGTAAGGCTGTTGCCCTGTTCTTATTGCTTAATACCACTTAATGAAACAGAAGTTGACCTTTCATGAGCAAAAAAATAAAAGGATATGCATGTAATGCACAAGTATCATGGTTCACATCACAATCTACATATAATTGCATTTTGACTTTTATACAATCATGTATATCTATATATATCATAGGACAAATTTCCCAATCTATCTACTAATGCTTTTATTGTGGGCAAAACCCAATTGGTGAAGTTTAGGGTTCAGAACTAAAGATGGGAAGCTTAGAAAAGGGGGAATTGGATTTAATTTAGTGAGAAAATGAGAGAATTTTGTTGTTGTTAATCAGGTTACTAAATGCCTTTGAAAAACGAAGAAAGAAAACAATGGGAAAGAGAGAAACGGGAAAAAAAAAACCCGATGGGGAAGGGGGGATCACAAGGCACACATGCCTTCCGAAACACTATAAACAAACTCGTATTTCATTAATGCAAAGCCTACGCAAATAGCTATGTTATATAAATATTTATAGAGACCTAAAGGCTATTTGTTCTCCTATCAGGATTAACAATTCTAAACTAGGAAAATTCTAAACCAATACTAGATAGGAAGCAAACAAAATTTTGAAACAAGAAAAGCCCAAAGTAACAATAGAAACCTAAATTTCCTAAATAGAATATCCTGTTCATGAATTAAACTGAATTTTAGAAGAAAAATCAGAATCCCCATAGTTGAGATCTAAACCAAAATAACTCCTAATCTGAATTTCGTTGACTGTATTAGATACCATCTAGATAAAATATCATACCCAGTTTAACAAAGTTGGATTCCCTGCATCAGAAACAATGACACATAGTATGACAGTAACACTTCACTCACTATTAAGTATAAAACAAAATAAAATTCAGGCCTAAATAAGTTATTGCTAATTCTAGTTCTACTAAAAATTTAAAAATGATAAAAAGACACAAACATTACAAAGGAAGAAATAAATAACCTGTATCAACAAAAATCTTCATATTCATCAGATCTCGAACACAAGGATCATGGAAAACAAGTATGCCTTCCAATATTATAACATCTGAAGGATTGACCTGCAGAATGTTTATAGCAATTGAAGTTAACAACATTTGATATGGAACAAAAAAACATATTAGAAATTTCATACGTCTGACCTCTACTAGAACTAGAAAGAAGCTGATGACAGTTTCATACAAAGATATGATGTAGATGTACTAAACATATTAAAAAAAATAACAATGTAATAAAGTAACTAACAATGTGTTTGGATGGAGCAAGGGGAGGTTTTATAAAGTAAGGTAAGGTAATGGAAGGTAAGATAGCAAAACCTTCCCAACCCACTAATTTGGTGGGTTGAATAAGTAAGGGTTTTGGAGGTTTTGAAACCTTCAAAAACCTTACCTGCTTTTAAAAACCCTCCTCCCAAACAAGCATGGTACTTAAAAAACCATCCCTTACCTTCAAAAACTTCCTCTCAAACAAGCTATAAGGGTAACATATTATCATAGGGACAAACCTTTCTATTGATGATCATGATGAAATCACACACCAACTTCACACCTGTATCCCATGTCCAAAAAATTTTGACACTAACAGAGAGCCACAATCATTTAGGTGGATAAAAGAAATTGTCATATGCCTTCTTTGTCGTAATACCAATAACAAAAGTTCTATTCGATTTCATTTCTCCTAATAATTCCCTAAATTCCATATAAATTTTCGTTAGGAAATAAAAAGGAAAGTGGGAACAATCCTTATGAAAAAATGCAGATATATAAATTCAGAGAATGCAGCATTGAGAGGAATACATAGTCTAACCATAACTACATAATTTCTACCAATTAGATTCAACATGAAGATTCTTAAGAGAAAAGTAGCACACTGATTGAATTCAGAAAATGAAGTCTTTGATCAAATATCACACAACTGAGCAACAAATGTAAATTTTAAAGGAACCTCGTTGGTTATAGTACAAACACAAATATTGTCTACAGTAAATTTCTCATCTTAAGATATCTGCAAAAGTATTTAGCATATAAAGTAAATTTCTCATCTTAAGCTATCTGCACAAGGATTTAGCATATAAACTAAAGACAGCTATAAATTGCATTAAAATTGGTCCATAAGAGAATTGTACCCTTCTCGCAGGAAAAACATCATTTTTGTAACTCTTGAAGTCATAATTTGGAATATCAACTGCTTGCCCATGCCTCAACTTCTCCATATCACATAATAGTTTTTCAGTGTCAAATGCATCTGAGACAACAGAAATATAACACTGAAAATATGGAAAAATATGACATCCACCAGATAAGAAAATTACCGCCACCAGTTCATCACACAAGCATGCTTTTTTTTACTTAAGTTCCTTCACTAACATGTACATTGGAACATGCCCAAAGTATGAAATGTAATTTACACTGCTCACCAGGATGGTCAAAGTTATATTCATGAACTCGTGTAAGTTCTTCTTCAGTCAGATTGTGGTAAAAGGAATCCTGCCATGTCATTCATGTCAAAATATTTATTTGCAATATAATCAGTTCAACTGATGAATGAGACCATAATGATAGCTTGAAACTAGTATAAAGTAGTGCATGGCATTATAAAATAGGAGGGAATAAAGAATAATAAGACCCTGTTTGGTTTAATTCTACGGTAAAATTTATTTCATTTGCAAATGAATTCCATGATAGAATTCATTTGCAAATAAATTCTTTTGTTTGGTATATTTTATATTAAACATGAAAATCATTTCAAATGAAATAAATTTTATATTTGAAATAAATAAAATAAAATAAAATGATATATAATAAGAGGATAATTTTGTCACTTGAAATATATATGATTTTAATTTTAGAATTCATTTACAAATTCTATCAATTTTGATGAAATTTGATTTAGTTATAATAAACTCCATGGAATTGATTATTAAAAATTCTAAATGAATTTTCATTTAAACCAAACACTAAAATTTTAAATTTACAAATGAATTCCACAAAATTTTGTGGAATTCATTTGTACCAAACACTACCTAAGTCTTAAGTGTGATATCGTGTTTCTTTATTAACTTGGTTACCATATCGATCCTAGAACCACTAAAAGGAAAATCAGATAGAAACTCTCAAGCGTATAGAAGGTTAAAGAGGAACAAGGATAGAAAGCCCAATGCAGCACTTAATTGATACCAATTCCTTCTATTTCCTCAATTATTCTCCATTCAATCCACATAAGAATTTAAATTTTCTCCACCTGACAGTCCTGACCCCCAAAAATTTATTTGGAACAGGAATTTATTACCTGGTTAACAAGTACAACACGCTGATCATGAAGCTGTTGAATAATCATATCACAAACTGTAGTCTTTCCAGAAGCCGCTCCCCCACCAACCCCTGTGTCAAAATATAATAAACATGCATATCTCAAAACAAGATGTCAAATTAGTAAAACAAAAGTTAAGGTGGAGTCGTAAGTCAACACCAAATGAGAACAAATGCATCAGCAAACAAGTATTAGATCTAGTTCCATTTCATTTTTCTCATTCATCAAAATCCAAAATACCATCCATCGTTTTCTTATTCTTTTTTGCCAATTTACTTGGCCTGCTAAACCTAAAAGTTCACAGAACCAAAAAAAAAAAAAAAACTTAACTAAATTCTCTTACGATATTTTTCAAACATACTATGATCTGGACAACTCCAATTCCTAAGGCCACATAAATATTCATGTCAACAATCTTGTAATTGTATTGCTATCTGGTAGCATTAAAATGGGAGGTAAAATCTAAAAGGGCCAAAAATACTTCAACAGAAGAAGCTATCTAGCAAGTGAAACTGGAGGAATAAGGATTGTACAGCCAACAAAAAATAAGAAAAACCAAACAACAACAATGGGGCTGCCAATACCCACAACAGCAAACTGCATCCACCTACTTATAAAACATTACAATAGATGCACTCAATAGTAGATGACTGCAATGCTTCACAAGCTCCCGCATCTTTTATTATTTAGCATGCCCATCCTCCTTACATTACCCATCATGGAAAAATAAAAATATATTAACACGTGAAAGGAAAATTTTTGATACACTCATTATATAATTCACTCTGTAACCAGTGCAAGAATATGCAGGGCTATCATTTAACTTCAAAAGAAGAAAAGAACAGCAAAGAATTTCAAAGTATACACTGATAATTAAGAATTAACTGAGCAACTTATCTTGAATATTCTCATACTTGCTCCTTCAGGCTAAATTTAGAAGGACCAGAAACAACAAAAATAATTATAAAACTGAAAAGAAGACTCACCAATGACAAAAGGTTGTTTATAAATCTTTTCACTTGCAGAGGTCGTTGGTTGCCCCATCTCTGTATTTCTCGACTCCAACGCATCCATATGAAACCCAGAAAAATGGACCCCTGAGGAGGCCTCTATCATATCTACAACTGATTTAGAATCCATAGGAAGAGACCTGCAAAAGCCATAACTGACTGGTTTCATACCAACAAACAACAATTAAGGTGCACCATATATCATGCTGAATAAAACTAGCTCACCTCGTGCAACATTCCCAATCCTTGAACCAACAATTTATTTAAAGTTTCTAGACATTGCGACACAAAAGAATTCCAATTCATCTACAAAACGTAATATCCCCATTTCTAATAATGTGAGAACAAATAAAACAAAAATAATCAATCATGACATTTTCTGACTTAAATATGATAACCCAGTTCAGTTCCGTGGTATCCAAAAAGAAGCCAAACTAATCAGACCAGATAGACATTCTTATAGTACCAGTGTCGTGATTCCAACCACTTCCTCTTCATTGTACTACAACAACATCACTATCCCAGATTACATTCAACTCCACAAAATCCAAGCCAAACCAAAAAAACAGCTATCTTATATAAACTCAAGCCATGCCCGTAAACCAAAAATCAATTACAAATTAATCAGCAGTAACAGGGAGATCAGTCCATTAGATACAAAAAGCAATCAACAAAACATAGAAAAATCATACTTTTAGTCAGCGAAACATGATATTTCCGATTCAGTGAACAGTAAATAGAATGATCCACAAATGAGGGAGAAGAGAACAGAAGAAATGCATCAAAATAAAGATTGAAAAATAAAAAAATAAGTTGAAGATTCTTGAATATACCTGATGCAGGCTCGAATCAAAGATGAATGGAGAGGGAGAAAGATTTGAGCGTGAGTGAAGATATTTAATTTATTTCTATTTTATCGTTTTTATTTTAATTGAAAAAAAGAGATGTCTCATTAATAATACGGAGAGAAAATAGGAAAGCAGACATCTATAGAGAGGGGAGGTGAACTGGCAACTGGTTTGAATCATTTATAATGAGCAAGCGAGAGAGACCCCTCACCAAAAGTCTTTGTTCCCGAATTGCCCCTACATATTCCCTAAAATTTCAATAGAGCCATCCAAGGACAATGTTCCCAGTTCCAACAATTTTGAGGTTTTATTTATTACTCGATCCGTCATATAAATATAGATTTACTTTTTATATAAATTGAAAAGTATAATTAAAATAATAAATTTTTTTAATTTTTTTTTATATTTTTTATTTATATTATTCCTTTAAAAATTAAATGATATTATCTAATTATTATTAAAATTAAAAAATTATATTTTTTAATAAATATTAAATTAGGATATATTAATAAATTAATACATTATTATTTAAAAAAAGGTATTCTGTAATTTATAATGAATGAAAAAACAAAGTAAATTTATTTTTATAAGACAGAAAATACAATTTAATATTAATGAAATATTTGCATTTTTATTAATTAAATTTAAAACTCATTATTGATATATTTAGGTTTTATTAGTTTCGTGTATAAAATTTTAAGTTTTATATGATATAACATAATGGATAAATATAAAATTAGCGACGCGCCATGCCGGCGCCCGGGTGTGGTGTTAAGTGAGCAAGGGTTCCCATATCATGGACGGGTGTGGGTAAAGAAGTTAGTCCATAAGACAGATAATAGAACAAATAGTGGAACAGAACACAAGATAGACATAGAAAATAATAGAAGATATCATAGAAGGAGACCAATTAGGAAGGAGCAGGATAGGAGGAGGATCAGGGTTGGTACTTGGAATGTTGGATCACTTACAGGAAAATTAATGGAGCTTGTGGATACCTTGGAAAGGAGAAGGGTGAATATTGCTTGCATTCAGGAGACTAAATGGGTAGGAGAGAAAAGTAAGGAAGTGGGTAATTCATGGTACAAATTGTGGTTTACCGGAAAGGAGAGAAACAAGAACGGAGTGGGTATAATCATAGACAGGACATTGAAAGACGCAGAGTAGCCGTGGAAAAGAGTAGGAGATAGAATTATACTAGTAAAGCTAGTACTAGACGGAGAAACAATAAATATAGTTAGTGCTTATGCCCCACAAATAGGACTAGACAGTGAGAGTAAACAAAGGTTTTGGGAAGATATGGATGATTTAATGCAAAGCATACCGAATGAAGAGAATGTTTTCATTGGTGGAGATTTGAATGGACATGTAGGAAGTGATAGGCAAGGTTATGAGAATGTTCATGGAGGTTTTGGTTTTGGCAGTCGAAATGAGGAGGGAAAAAGCATCCTGGATTCTGCTATGGTATACGACCTAATACTAGCAAATATCTACTTTATAAAAAGAGAGTCACATTTAGTGACTTTCAAAAGTGGGCAACATAGAAGCCAAATCGACTTCCTCTTAACCAGGAAGACAAATAGAGCTCTATGCAAGGATTGCAAGGTCATTCCAGGAGAGGCTTTAACAAGTCAACATAGGTTGGTGGTCTTGGATGTCAAGTTTAGGAACAATTCAAGTAAGGTCAGAAGAAATAGTGTAGCTCGAACAAAGTGGTGGGAGTTCAAAGGAGTAAAGCAAGTGAAGTTCAAAAATGAGCTTCTTGAGTCCGAAGTATGGAAGCTAGATATGGAGGCCAATGATATGTGGATACAGATGGCATCAAAGATTAGAGAAGTAGCTAGAAAAGTACTTGGGGAGTCTAAAGGACATGGACCACCCTCAAAAGAGAGATGGTGGTGGAATGAGGAAGTACAAAAGGCAGTGAAGAGAAAAATGGAATGGTATAAGAAATTACCTAAATGTGATAATAATGAGGCATATGAACAGTACAAGATAGCAAAGAAAGAGGCAAAAGGCGATTAGCCAAGCAAGAGCACATGGCTTTGAAAAGTTATATGAGAAACTTGGAACTAAAGAAGGGGAGAAAGATATTTATAGATTAGCAAGGAGTAGAGAAAGGAAATGTCAAGATCTCAATCAAGTTAGGTGCATTAAGGATAAAGAAGGAAAAGTGTTGGTGAAAGATGAGGACATTAAAGAAAGATGGAGAAATTATTTTAATGATCTCTTTAATAATAGTCAAAATGGAAATAGCGTGAATATAGATTATAGAACAATAGAAAAGAATGTAAATTATACTAGAAGGATTAGATCTTTAGAAGTAAAGGAAGCACTTAAGAGAATGAAAGTAGGTAAAGCCTGTGGACCCGATGAAATACCAATTGAAGTGTGGAAGTATTTGGGAGATATGGGAGTGGCATGGTTAACTAAATTATTTAATAAGATTCTAAACTCAAAGAAAATGCCTGATGAATGGAGGAAGAGTATTTTAGTACCTATTTTTAAAAATAAGGGAGACATACAGAGTTGCTCAAACTATAGGGGAATTAAACTCATGAGCCATACTATGAAGTTGTGGGAGAGAGTTGTGGAGCATCGACTACGTCATGATACTTCTATCTCTCTCAATCAATTTGGTTTCATGCCCGGTCGTTCAACTATGGAAGCGATCTTTCTCATTAAAAGCTTGATGGAGAAATATAGAGATGGGAAGAAAGATCTACACATGGTTTTTATTGATTTGGAGAAGGCTTATGATAGTGTTCCAAGAGAGGTCTTATGGAATACGTTAGAATAAAAGAGGGTATCTATTAGGTATATACAAGTATTGAAAGATATGTATGAAGGAGCAAATACTATTGTGCAAAGGGGAGGGGACACAAGAGATTTTCCGATCTCAATTGGATTACACCAAGGATCACCATAAGCCCTTACCTTTTACATTAGTTTTAGATGAACTGACGAAACATATACAAGAGAGTATTCCTTGGTGCATGATGTTTGCGGATGATATTGTTATGATAGATGAGACACGAGAAGGAGTCAATAGGAAGCTAGAACTTTGGAGAAGTACTCTAGAGTCAAAGGGTTTTAACTTAAGTAGAACGAAGAATACATGCATTGCAAGTTCGGTGAAGGCCAAACCGGTGATAGGGAAGGAGTTAGTTTGAATGGAGTGGCACTTGTCCCAAAGTAATCACTTTAAATATCTAGGCTCATCCTTCAAGTAGATGGGGATGTGAGGAGGATGTTAGTCATAGGATTAAAGCGGGATGGTTGAAGTGGAGACGTGCACGGAGTTTTATGTGATCGTAAGATTCCCAATAAATTAAAAGGAAAATTTTACCGCATGACCCATACTGGCCATGCTATATGGTAGTGAGTGTTGGGCCTTGAAAGAGTCGTATGCATCTAAGATAAGAGTTGCAGAGATGAGAATGTTAAGGTGGATGAGTGGCCATACTAGACTAGATAAAGTCCGTAATGAAAGTATTAGAGAAAAGGTAGGAGTGGTGCCAATTGAAGATAAGTTGAGAGAAGGGAGATTGAGGTGGTTTGGTCATGTGAAGCGTAGACATACGGAGGCTCCAGTTAGACAAGTAGAGCACATTAGGCTAGATGATAGAAAGAAAAAAAGGGGTAGACCTAAATTGACTTGGAGGAGAGTAGTACAGCATGACTTAGAAGCATTACACATTTCTGAGGATTTAACCCAAAATCATTCAGAGTGGAAAAAGCGAATCCATATAGCCGACCCCAAATTTTTGGGATAAAGGCTTAGTTGAGTTGAGTTGAGTTGTAAGTAATTTAAATTGTTGGGGATGCATAATAATTAAAATTTAAAATTTTATGATTTTTGTTTAACCTATATTAAAATGTTAGGGAGGAAAATTATATTGAAATTTTATAAATATAATTATTAATTTTAAAACAGACAAGAATTAAAGTAAATGATACAATAAAGTTTAAGGGTATTTTAGTAATTTTATTTTTAAATATAACACACCTGAAATACTAACATTCTGGTTGAGAAATTTTTTAGGGAAAAAGAAAAATAAAGGGTGAAAAATAAAAATTATTTTCTTTTTATTTTTTTACACTTATTTGAATAAAAAAAGGAAAATAAAGAGGGAAAAGAAAAGTATAATAAATTTATAATTTTATATTATGTAATTTTTTAAAAAAAATTTAGAAAAATGTAATTTTATAATTTTAATATATAAATATTTTTTTCTTATATTTTTATTATTTTCTCTCCAAATTAAAAAGAAAATAACAAAAAATAAATAAATATTATTTTTCTTTCTCCCTTTATTATAATTTGTTTTTAAACAAAGAAAAATATAAATTATTCTTTTTTTTTTCTACTTATTTTCCTTTCCCTCTATTTTTCACACATCCAAACAAGGGCTAAAGACTTAAAAATTAAATATAATCAAACTTAACATAACAAATATTATATAAAATGGAGAAAGAAATTATTCTAATTAATTTAATTATGTTGAGATATAAATTTAACATTTTTATACATAAAATGTTTTAAATATAATAAGCATAATAGAAAAATAATTATTTTCAATTAAATTAAACTAAAATTAATTATATATGAATATAAATATAATTTTATGTATTAAAAGAGAAATTATTTTAGATTTAGCATTATAAACAAATCCTAAACAGTAGCCTGTAAATTTAACAACATGAATTGAGAAAATGATTTTCAAATTTTCTGAATTTATCTATTAAATTTTTTTTTTATTATATAACAATTTTGAAATTTTATTTTACAGGAAAGTTAATTAAAAAATTTTAAATTATTAAAAAATTAATAACAATTAAAAAATCTTAAAAAAATAGGTTTGTATTATGTAGAATAAACTCTAACGCTAATATTCTTGAAAATGAGTTTTCTAAAAATTTTTTCCTTTAGTAATTTAATATTTTAAATATTTTTATTACTCTTATTAAATAATGTTTAATATTTTAAATTTTTATTATATTATTACAAAGAATAAGGATTAAATAAGCAAAAAACAAAAGCAAATTTAGGTTGGGTGGCAGACAATTTTAAAAATAATATGGAAAGTTTAGCGATCGACCGTGTTCGATTATTATTATTATTATTATTTTAATTAAAAAATATATTATCGGCAGCTGGTGGATGTACAGTGGCGGTAGGGATGGGTTTGATTAGATTGAGTGAACACGTCAGCACTGTCACACCTTACCCCTCCGTAAGGCATAACATGATCCCGTAGAATACTTAATTAACTACCAAATTTCACCTACCAATAACTCATTAAGTACTCTACAAGGGATTTTAAAATAATTTTCTTACATTTTGGAAGTGGTGAGCATTTTAGTGGGAATTAAAAACCATTTATTCAAGTTTAAATACTAGTAAAAAATTTTGTCCATTTTAAATTTTGCCGCAAATTTTATAAAAATTTTGACAGAATTCCCTTTGTTTTTTGAGAAACCAGTTCTTCAAAGACCTGTAAAAAGCACTTCCAAAAGTTTTCCACAACTCCCAATCTCCAATAAAACTCAAATCAACCCAATTCAAATCACTTCAAAGCAATTTCCACAATTTAATCAAATTTGGTCATCACAAAATTTTTAATACTTCATTAACAAGGCATAAAGCAGAAAATTCATATTTACAAATATTAAATTTACAGAAGCAACCCAAAATAATATTATTACAATTTATTTATAACTGCTCAATTTACATTGATACTTATGACATTACAGTATTTACATCAAAATAACCATAAGGGTATAAAACAATACCCGTACAAAAGGGATCAAGAAGTTCTTGTCAATCCCGCAGCTCACTCTGCTGCTTTCTCCTTGCTCTTATCTGCGACAGTAAATTAAACTATCGCTAAGTATAAACATACTCAGTGGTGCACAATAAAAATTTAAAATGCGATACATAAATCATTTATTGATGAAACATAATTTGAATACTTCACAATCACATTTCACAAATATCAAAGCTCATAACAACTCATTTTGTCAAATAATATATTAAACACAGTTTAGTCAAACAATTTCATAAACACAGTGTTGCCAAAATCATACACAACTTAAGCCATGACACAAAATTTCATATCAATGCCGCGTTGTACACCACGACAAAGCAATCTACAACCCCATTAATCGAAATCAATGAGGGAGGTGGCTAGCTAGCTAATGAGTACTCATCCGATCTACAACCTCAACTGGCAAGCCAGAGAGGGAGGAAAATAAACGATCTCAACCCCATAAATGAAGGAGGAAATGTGATACTGTCATGCTAAGTGTGAATCCAAAATCAATTTAAAACAATTATTTTCAATAATTTATGAGAGATCCCAAACAATTTTCAAAGTCATTTTTGTATTCACATAGTGACAACACAATTCATAAATAACACAGCGATTTCATAAAGTATAGCAACTCAAATTTTCAATTGGAAAATAATTACATAAATTTATTGTGCACAAACCTGACTGGAGTCGCCTCTAGGCCTTGACTCAGTCTCTCCGAGCTTTCAAGTCTTTTTCAGCTAAAACACACAATTTCATAGTGTTTCAGTACCATAACTTAACATAAGTCCAAAAATAAATTTAACTTCACTTTAACTAGCTCTATTGCGTTAAATTCGACGTTCTCAAAGTTTTTGTGTTTCGGGTTACTATTCACTACACTATTCAAGTCAAATTGTTGACTTTTTAAGGATTAATAGGTATGGGAACTCCAACTTCACCCACATACCACATTTTGGTCACTAAACTTGTTGGTTTTGGTCATTTTCTCAAAGCTTAGGTCATTTTGGCAAAATTGCCAATTTTCGGTTTTTGGTGCTCCGAAGTTGCACTGTTCCATTGGTCGATCTACTGTTGGAATTTGATAAAACTTCCTTCATAGAAAATGTTCCTTATTGTCTTAAGTGTATTCTCATTTTTGGATCACCTCAATCGGAGTTTTGTAGCTCAAGTTATGGCCAAAATAAGTTTACTGTTCACGTGCACTGTTCATACTGGTATCTTGGTTTCTGGCAGATTTTGATCCAACTTTGGTCAGTAATTTGATCAAGTTAAGTTCATAATTTGGTCTAACTTTCTTCATATGAAATGTTCTACTATGTCTTATGTTTCCATCGGTTCAAGAATCGCCTAAATCCGAGTTTTGTAGAGAGAGTTATAACCCTTCAAACATTGTTGCTCAATGAAATTTCTGCAGAGTTGCAGCTTTGGTAACTTAACTTTGCTCAATAATTTGAATGGGTTAATGGCATAATTTGGGGTGGTGTTCTTCATGACAGTTTTAGATCTATGTCTTATCTAATTGCTGGTAAAATTTCAGGTCATTTTGACCCTTCTAACTCGAGTTATGACCAAATGAACAGTTACTATTCATTTGGTCAGTTTGGTGCAGTGGCAGCCTGCTCTCATTTCACTTTGGTCAATTGTTTCACCAAGTTTTAGTCAGTTTTTGGCCATGGTTCCTTAATGAAAATTGTGCTATTTTATGTCTATTTTCATCTCCAATTGGTGGCATATCAATTGGACTTGTAAAATTTGAGTTTTGGTCCTTCAAAGTGGGTTTGGTCATGCTGCCAGCAGCATGACCATTGGACCTACGAATTTGGTTTTTATTCCAACAATTCCCACACAACTTATTTGGTCATAATTGACCATTATTTCATTTCACAATAGGTCAAACATGCCATTTATACATTTCTCCAAATTTTGGTTCATAAACCCTAGCATTGAAACCCTAATCTCATTAACTCTTGCATTTAACCATTTCAATGCCTTTAACTAACATCACTTAACTCATTAAGGTTCATATTCCTATCCAAGCCAATCAAGCCATGCAAATTACACTCTTCACAATGCTGGCCAAAAATTCAGTTTGTCCTTCCCCCATATTTTTATTTCATTTCCTTAATCCTAAGTTCATTTCAACCATTAATCATGCATTTAAGTGAAGAAATAAGAAGTTTAACATACTAACCTTAACTTAAATGCCAATTCTTCAATTTCTCTTTTCCTTTCCTCCTTCTTTCTTGTTCCTAGGTTGAGATTGCAAGGTCTAATGAAGTTTTTAGGGGAGTTATGTGGATTGGGTAAAGAAATTCAAGCTTAAAAGTAAGCTTAAATGGAAGAAGCTTTCATGGAGATGAGAGGAAGAAATGGGGCGGCAAAGAGAGAAGAAGAAGAAAGAAATTTTTTGTTTTTTTTTTTCTTTATTTTCTTTCATCTTTATCCCTTTTAGAAGACCAAAAATTCCAATTTAATAATTCACTTAATTAATTTGTTTATGACATCATTCATGATGTCATCAACTTTGACTTTTCCATCTTTTTTTTTTCTATTAGTTCTTTAATTTAATTCTCGATTCCAAAATTTTCTTTTCTCCGATTTTATTGGACAGTTAGGTCAGGAGTCAGCTCTCGGGGTCAATAACCAAATTGCCCCTCGCCGGTTCATCCCGGTTTGCAAATAATCCAATATTTCTTCCGGCTCCCTAACCTAATTATTTGACTGGCTTAACAGTTCTTTTTCGTGATTTTCTCTTTTCCACTGTGTTCATAAGGGTCCTAAGGACCGCAACGTCACTTTTTACGATTCGAAATTTGAGTTTAAAAAGACTTCGCAGTCGTTCCCGAGGAGGTCACTCATCGCTGTGACTCTCGGCTCGTTTAACCTCTTATGTTCTGTTTTTCTTATTAATAGTTAACTAATTAAACATTATTAATTATTTGTGTTTATGGCTTTTCAAATTGTCTTAAGTGTGGCCCTAATCCCATTAATTGTCCGGACCGACACCGGTCACCGGAACAGTGAAATATACCAGGCTATGCAACGGGGGTGTTACAATTCTCCCCCCCTTAAATAAATTTCGTCTCGAAATTTTTACCTGGTATCAATCTCTGAACAGCTGTGGGTGTTGTCTCCTCATGTCCTCTTCTCGTTCCCAAGTAGCCTCTTGGCCCGAATGATGGTTCCACAGCACTTTTACCAATGGTATCTGTTTATTCCGTAGCTGCTTCACCTCATAAGCCAGAATCTTTATGGGTTCTTCTTCATATGTGAGGTCTGGATTCACTTCTATTTCTTCTACTGGTAGTACATGAGATGGGTCTGTTCGGTACCTCCTTAACATAGACACATGGAAGACATTATATATCTTCTCCAACTCTGGAGGTAGTGCCAACCGATATGCCAAAGGACCCACTCTTTCCAGAACCTCATATGGCCCGATAAAATGAGGACTTAGTTTCCCCTTTCTGCCAAATCTCATAATCCTCTTCCAAGGAGAAACCTTGAGGAAAACTTTCTCACCCACTGCATACTCAATATCCCTTCTTTTCAAATCAACATAGGACTTTTGACGGTCTGAAGCAGTTTTAAGTCGGTCTCTGATTACCCTGATTTTCTCTTCAGTCTGTTGAATAATTTCGGGTCCAATCATTTTTCTTTCACCCACGTCATCCCAACACAACGGGGTTCTACATTTCCTACCATACAAAGCTTCATATGGAGGCATCCCAATGCTTGATTGGTAGTTGTTGTTGTAAGCAAACTCAATCAAAGGCAAGTGTGTATCCCAACTACCCTCAAACTCAATCACACAAGCCCGTAGCATGTCCTCCAAGATCTGAATTACTCTCTCAGACTGGCCATCTGTCTGTGGGTGGAATGCAGTACTGAAGTTCAATCTAGTTCCTAGGGCTCTCTGAAGACTACCCTAGAATCTAGAAGTGAACCTAGGATCTCTGTCTGATACAATGGATACTGGCACTCCATGAAGTCTCACAATCTCATCAATATACAACCTGGCCAATCTGTCCAAACTATAGTCCATTCGGACTGGCAGAAAATGAGCAAACTTAGTCAGTCTGTCGACAATGACCCATACTGCATCATGACTCTTCTGTGTCCGCGGAAGTCCCATTACAAAATCCATCGTTATTCTTTCCCATTTCCATTCCGGCACTGGTAGTGGATGTAACAACCCAGTTGGTACTTGATGCTCGCTTTACTTGGCGACAAGTTAGGCATTTGGACACAAACTACGCCACATCTCTCTTCATACCCATCCACCAGTAATGCTCCTTTAGCCCTCTATACATTTTTGTACCACCAGGGTGCATGGCAAAAGGAGACTCATGTGCTTCCTTCAAAATGATCTGCCTCAAATCAACATCATTAGGAACACATATTCTGCCCTGGTGTAGCAGTAAACCATCATCTCTGATTGAGAACTCTGGTTTCTTGCCCTGCCGGACTTCTTCCAACAGCTTCTGATACCTTTCATCATTCTGAGCAGCCATTCGATCTGATCAATTAACACTGGCTGTACATACCATGCAATTGCTGTCTGCCCCTCATCATTAATCTCTAAGCTGGCATATAATGATCTCAACTCATGTACCAAAGACAAAGGAGTAACCTGTAGACTTGCCATAGTCTTGCGACTTAGGGCGTCAGCCACAACATTAGCTTTCCCTGGCTGATAGTCTATCAGATAATCATAGTCTTTTATCAACTCTAACCATCTCCTCTGTCTCAAATTCAGCTCTTTTTGGGTGCCCAAATACTTCAAACTCTTATGATCTGTGTAGATATAACATTTCTCCCCATACAAATAATGTCTCCAAATCTTAAGAGCAAACACAATGGCTGCAAGCTCCAAATCATGTGTCGGATAATTCCTCTCATACGGTTTTAGCTGGCGTGATGTATAGGCAATGACATTTCTGTAACACCCCTCACCCGACTACAGTGTAGCCGAGCAAAGTGTGCTACATTCGGTGCCGGAGCACCCTATCTTATCTTACTTTATTCCTTTCATATTTTGATCTCGATATATTTTAATATTAATAAATTTTTCGACGGAGAAAAAATCTGAGTTTCCCCTATTTTATTACCAGTTGACGTATTTTACTATTTACCTGTTTGAAAGTTTCAATAATATTTTACAAATAAAATCTCATCAATTATTTTCATAACCATCTCATTCATATATCTCAATTTCATATTCATTTCCATGCATTATCTATATATTTCAAATCTGTCTTCGAATCCATACAATCTCATTCATGCTCAAATCACATAAGTAAAATTTTCAAATTTCTTTAATTTACATAATTTCATAATTTACATGATATATAAATTAATTACATATGAAAAAGCTAATTTATTAAATTACATTACATTTCTATTAATTACCTGCTCATAATCTACATTATAATACAATATCTAGCATTTTATACTAAATATAAAATATGATCTATATGGGCCCTATCTACATGCATTACTGAGGAGGTGACAACCTTGAATACTCCAGCCACTTCTGCAGATCTGGACTCCAAAAATCTTAGTTAAGGTACCTGCGCGAGGAAACAAATCCATCGCGCTAAGCATTGCTGCTTGGTGGTGCAATAATAGAACAAGAAAATAAAATATACAAATAAAGAAAGAACGAAGCATAATTTGAATATTTAAGAATCAATTTAATTTAATACAATGTGTCTAATATTAATTATCTTTTGTTCTCATTTGTTTCGCTTTGAAAGCGTTTAATTCCGAAATTCACAGGGATAATGTACAACATACAAAATTAATAAAAATACTCAGTTTATATTTATATGGCAATAGAATGTACATTTAAAATATTTAGTTAAGTTATACCTATTTTTGCAACTCTTTTATCATTTTACTTAACAATTTTTATATGGTTTGGATCATTTCATAATTGTAACTAATTCTTTTGAAGTCTTATTAACTCATTTATTTGATTTCTAATATTTTTAATTACTAATAGTCTTAATTTATTTTAATAAATTACACTGCCCAAGTAACCTACGACAGGCTGACTAAACTGGATAACGGGTCGTTAGCTCTGGACACCGCAGTGCCTCGGGCCGTCATACCATGGGACGCAGAACGTCAACCACGTATGCAGTCAGTATGGCTAAAAAGCCATGATATCACATAATCGGGCATAAAAGCCATGAATACGGGCATAAGAGCCATGAATACGGGCATAAGAGCCATGAATACGGGTATAGAGCTATGAATATAGGCATAAAGCCTTTTGCAGTACTGCTAAAACAATACCCTATTGGCATGCCAAACTATCCAATCTGACACACATGTCTAGGCAATACAAGGGCACATAATATCATTAAATATTAATATATTGTATTTTATGACTTCATTATTTCATGATAAATTTCGATTATAATTCATACATTCATTTGATCATGTATATGATCACAATTCACATCAATTATCCTTTTATACCATTGTACTCAAAACATTTTTCTTTTCTCATTTATACATTCAAGAATCTACTCATGTAATTACAATTTTTATATTTCAAGTTGAGTTATTAATATGTTATGAATTCCATTTGTGATGGGCATATAAGCCCTAACTAATTATTCACATCAATTTGGTGACTTATTTTTCATGTTTCAAGTAATCCATAAATATTTCATGGATTTCAAATTTATGGCCTTAATTTCTTTTTAACAATTTTGACTAGGATGCATAGTCCACATTTGTCATACAATTCTAAGCATTTAAGCTTAGAATTGGTTCTAGGTCTTCATCTTAATTTACTAATCATTTTGATTACTATTCACCTTACTAGTCAACCCAAAATATTGACCTTTTTATACTTAATGGATATATTAATTCTAATTACACCAAGATCCCACATTTTTAGTTTTACATTTGCTAGTATTAATTGCCAATTGCAATTTAAAGTCCCCTAGATGCATTTCTAATTTCAAATTTTGAATTTTCAAGTTTTGGTGTCACTATTCACCTTATTGGTCAACAAAAATGTTGACTTTTGGATAGAAAATAGGTACATTGGTTTTAACACACCCAACATACCACATTTTACATTGAAAACTTGTTGGCATTAAGCATTAATACCATTTCTAAACTTAAACCAAGGGAAGCAGAATTTTCAGTTTTTGAAGCCTAATTTTACTGTTCCATTAAGCACTGTTGCAGTGGGAATTTGAGGAATTGGTAAACATAAAAGTTGTTCCTTATTTTGTCTAGTTGAATTTCTTTTTTTGAATCACTCCATTTGGAGTTTTGTAGCTCCAGATATGGTCCAAAAACCACAGCTGGCCGGATTGGAAAAACTGCAGAATTACCAAATCTACAGTACCATGAACAGTGACTGTGACTGCCATTTGGGTTAGGTTCTGGTCATAATTTGGGGTAGGTTTCTTCATGAAAGTTGTTTATCTATGTCTTAATATTGCTGTAAAAATTTCAGGTCAATTGACCATATCCACAGTGAGTTATGGCCAAATTCATTTGGTCATTTCTGCAGGTGCTGTTGCAGGGTATCCGGATTGGGGCCAACTTTTGGTCCACTTGCTTTGGTCTTTTGGGCATGGTTTCTTCAGCAAAATTGTGCCATTATAAGTCTAGTTTCATGTCCAATTGGCCAAACACAAATTGGACCTACACAGCCAAAGTTATGGCTGTCTAAATGGGCTGGAATCACAGCCTCATTCTTTCTTGTCTCTAGCAAACCTTCCCATTTCAATTTGCCATACATTAGCTCACTTCAAATTATGATTAACTTGCCTCAAATGGTCACTAATTGACCATTAGAATGTCCATTAATCATTTCATAAGCCAAGTCCAATTTTTCACTCCCAAAACCCTAATTTTCCCTTTCAATTCACCCATACACCTAGTTAAGCACTTTCATTCATTCTATATGTGTATATACACCTTAAACATAATCTCTAATTCATTTTAAGTCCATTAAAACCATCAAAAACACTCCATCATTGTTCCTTCCTTAGGGCTGCCGAAATTCATGGTGGACATACACATATATTTGGTTCATTTAATTCACAAATTCTTACTCAGTTCAAGTCACCAACATGGAAATAAAGAGCTTAAGGTGTATAAGTGCACTAACCTCTTGTAGGGCAGAATTTTCCAAGCTCAAACTTCACTTTCCTTCCTTTTCTAGGCTGCCAAACACTTCCCCAAGAGGTATGGACAAGTTTTAATGAAAGGTGTCTAGGGTTTTATAGTGGAAATTCATGGGAAAATGGAAGTGATGCAAGAAATTTTTATGGAGGGCTATGGAAGAGAGGTCACGTTTTGAGGAAGAAGAAGAAGAAGATGACCAGAATTTTGGGTCCATTTTGTATCTTTTAAATGTTTTAAGAATGCTTGTTAACTTGTGATTGGTTGGGAGTAAGTGAGTGACATCATGTGATGTCATTATCTTTAATTTTCTTTATTTTCTTTTCTTTTCTTTTCTACTAACTTCAAAATTAATTTTTCATCAACATTAATTCATATTTTATGTCATAATAATTATTTACTCAACTGGACAAGTCGGCCAAAAATCGTCTCTGAAGGCGAAATGACCAAAATGCCCTCCGTTTGGCTTAACGGGTCAAAATTGTCTGTACCGATTGAAAAATTTTCTTAAATATTTTCTTGGCATTCTAATGCCATAGGAACCTCAATGACCCTTCTCTGAAGTCCCAAAAATTATTTTATGAATTTTTACCCGGGTCTAGGGCTCCTAGTTGCGAGAACCGCAACTTCCCTCTGGGTTACCCATCGCTAGGGCACCGGCTCGTTTAACTTGGTTGTATTTTATTTCTAAAATTTTTACTAAATTTTTCTTATTAATATTTGAGTTAATTATGGTTCCTCACTTTAGTTTAAATATTTTTCCGAATGTTCTAGCTGTCCGGACCGACACCGGTCACCGGAACAGTAGAATGTACGGAGTTGCTACCGGGAGGGTGTTACAATTTCGATCTTGCATCAACACACAACCTAACCCGTTGTGAGAAGCATCGCTATAAACTGTATATTCTTTACCCGGTGTGGGTAAAGTCAGGACTGGAGCCTCTGTCAAACATCTTTTCAATTCATCAAAACTTTGCTGGCATTTGTCCGTCCACTGAAATTTCACATCCTTTCTAAGTAGCTTAGTCAATGGAGATGCCAACATGGAGAATCCCTTCACAAATCGACGGTAGTATCCAGCTAACCCCAGAAAACTGCGAATCTCTGTGACATTTCTGGGTGGCTTCCAATTAAGGACAGCTTCAATCTTGCTAGGATCTACCTTAATACCCTCTGATGATACTATGTGCCCCAAAAAGGATATCTCCTTCAGCCAAAATTCACATTTCGACAATTTGGCGTATAGCTGTTTCTCCCTCAAAGTCTACAGTACAATCCGCAGATGTCTATCATGCTCTTCTGCATTCCTCGAATAAACCAATATATCATTGATAAATACCATAACAAACTGATCGAGGTATGGTCTGAAGATAGTGTTCATCAAATCCATAAAAGCAGCCGGAGCATTAGTTAACCCGAATGGCATGACCAAGAACTCATAATGGCCATAGCGGGTTCTGAAGGCAGTTTTAGAAATACTCTACTCTTGTACTTTCAGCTGATAATAATCTGATCTCAGGTCAATTTTGGAGAACACAGCTGCACCCCTCAACTGATCAAACAAGTCGTCAATACGGGGTAATGGGTATCTGTTCTTTATTGTCACCTTATTCAACTGCCGATAATCAATACACAAACGGAGAGTGCCATCTTTCTTCTTTACAAACAACACTGGCACTCCCCAAGGTGACACACTAGGGCGGATAAAGCCCTTGTCAAGCAATTCTTGCAACTGCACTTTCAACTCTTTCAATTCTGCAGGTGCCATTCTGTATGGTGTTATGGAGATTGGGTCCACACCAGGCATAACATCAATTTCAAACTGCACTTCTCTTTCTGGAGGTAATCCTGTCAATTCTTCAGGAAATACATCCGGAAAGTCACATACAATAGGAATGTCCTCCAATGTTGGACTCCCCACTTGGGTGTCTATCACATGTGCCAAGTACGCCTCACACCCTTTTCTAATCATTTTCCTGGCGGCAAATTGAAATGATGTTTGAAGGCAATAATCGCCTCTCCCATGTATTACTACATCACCATACCGAGGAGACCAAAAGTGTCTGTCTTCGCCTACGATCAATCATGGCGTGATGCCTGGCTAACCAATCCATGCCCAAGATAATGTCATAATCTCTGAAGGGCATTTCAATTAAATCAGACAGAAAAGTGTGTCCTTGGATCACCAAAGGACAATCTCTATATAGCCTATTTACCCTGACCTTTTGGCCTAATGGACTAGTTACTAGCACATCATAGTCCATTGGTACACACTGAATAGCAGTAGGACACATCACACTAGCACTAACATACGAATGTGTGGAGCCAGGATCAAATAACACATATACATCTTGGTCAAGGATGGAGAAAATACCAGCTACAACATCTGATGTTTCAGCTTCCTCCCTCTGACGCATAGTATACACTCTGACTGGTGCGCTACTAGGTACTGGTTGGTTAACAGTGCTCTGACTTCCAGGGGTGTTACCAGGACCCCTACCTCTGCCTCTACCTCTAGCAGCTGACTGTGACCCTCTGGGTGCAGAGACTTGGGCTGATCCTTCAGATGTAGTGAAAGATCCAGACCGGCGCGGACTAGTGCAATCCTTAGCGAAATGTCTGCTTCCTCCACAATTAAAGCATGCACCAGTAGCCTTGAAACAAACCCCACCATGAGTTCTACCACACGTTTCACATGCCGGACCGATAGAGCTCCTCGGGGTGCTCGCTGGTCTCACGACTGCCGGGTGGTCTTTGGCCGTAAAAATCTGCCTCTGCCTCTACGGAGCTAGATCCCCAAACTGCTTCTCTTCCTGCAACCACTTCGGATGCTTGTTCAGTAGTCTTTTCAGTTTTCTCTTTCTCTTGTGAACCCTTCTTCACTACCCCTTCGGATTCTATCCTTTCTAATTCCAAGGCTTGTGAGATTAATTCAGCAAAATTCTGATGTCTGAAACCCACAACTTGCATCCTCAGACTCTGCCTTAGCCCGAATTCAAACCTCTTGCATCTGTCTTTGGGGGTGGAGACTAAGCTTCCAGTATAGTGGCATAGCCTTGAGAAATCTCTCTCATATTCTGCTACAGTTCGGTTCCCTTGTTTCAAACTCAAAAATTCTTGCAACTTCATATCCACATATGCATCGGGAACCCATTTCTGCCTGAATTCCCTCAGGAAGTCTGTCCATGTCAGCACAGGTGGCTCAACCAGGCTGTGGGGGATGGTCTTCCACCATTCATATGCATCCCCTTGTAACAAGGAAACAGAATACTCGAACTTCATCTCTTTCATACACTGCAGTTTTCTGAAAACTCGTTCCATTCTTTCCAACCACTGTTCTGCCTCTAGTGGATCCACAGTGCCTTTAAACTCGGTGGCCCCAAATTTCATCAATTTTTCATACTGCCGAGCTGAGGGCTGTGGTTGGGCTACAGGTATTGGCATCTGAGCTTGGGGTGGCACATTACCCGCTATTTGCTGGAAGAAGGCAGCCATCTGCTGCATAAATTGAGCAGAGCTGCGGTCTTTGGGCGAGAGCCGGAGTGGTCGACCCACTCACGCTCGGAGTCTTTGGGGCTTCCTCTTGAACCTCAGCCTCAACAGATTGTTCTTCGGAATGATCTTCTCCTTCCATTCCATTTTCTCAAATTTTCTACTTCCTGAGATTAAACACAAGGAGGTTGACCTCCGTTAGTGCATATTCATGATGTAAATACATCATATGTATCAATTTAAGACACTTGAGCAGTTGTACTTATCAATAAAATGTTCATACACATAGTCAAAATTTATTGAAAAACCATGCTCTGATACCACTAAAACATGTCACATCTTACCCCTCCGTAAGGTATAACATGATCCCGTAGAATACTTAATGAACTGCCGAACTTCACCTACCGATAACTCATTAAGTACTCTACAAGGGATTTTAAAACAATTTTCTTACATTTTGGAAGTGGTGAGCATTTTAGTGGGAATTAAAAACCATTTATTCAAGTTTAAATACTAGTAAAAAATTTTGTCCATTTTAAATTTTGCCACAAATTTTATAAAAATTTTGACAGAGTTCCCTCTGTATTTTGAGAAACTAGTTCTTCAAAGACCTGTAAAAAGCACTTCCAAAAGTTTTCCACAACTCCCAATCTCCAATAAAACTCAAATCAACCCAATTCAAATCACTTCAAAGCAATTTCCACAATTTAATCAAATTTGGTCATCACAAAATTTTTAATACTTCATTAACAAGGCATAAAGCAGAAAATTCATATTTACAAATATTAAATTTACAGAAGCAACCCAAAATAATATTATTACAATTTATTTACAACTGCTCAATTTACATTGATACTTATGACATTACAGTATTTACATCAAAATAACCATAAGGGTATAAAACAATACCCGTACAAAAGGGATCAAGAAGTTCTTGTCAATCCCGCAGCTCACTCTGCTGCTTTCTCCTTGCTCTTATCTGCAACAGTAAATTAAACTATCGCTGAGTATAAACATACTCAGTGGTGCACAATAAAAATTTAAAATGCGATACATAAATCATTTATTGATGAAACATAATTTGAATACTTCACAA
This sequence comes from Hevea brasiliensis, assembly GCF_030052815.1. NCBI lineage: Eukaryota > Viridiplantae > Streptophyta > Magnoliopsida > Malpighiales > Euphorbiaceae > Hevea > Hevea brasiliensis. Next base: position 72,004,948 of record NC_079501.1, read on the forward strand.
TCACATTTCACAAATATCAAAGCTCATAACAACTCATTTTGTCAAATAATATATTAAACACAGTTTAGTCAAAAAATTTCATAAACACAGTGTTGCCAAAATCATACACAACTTAAGCCATGACACAAAATTTCCGATTAATGCCGCGTTGTACACCACAACAAAGCAATCTACAACCCCATTAATCGAAATCAATGAGGGAGGTGGCTAGCTAGCTAATGAGTACTCATCCGATCTACAACCTCAACTGGCAAGCCAGAGAGGGAGGAAAATAAACGATCTCAACCCCATAAATGAAGGAGGAAATGTGATACTGTCATGCTAAGTGTGAATCCAAAATCAATTTAAAACAATTATTTTCAATAATTTATGAGAGATCCCAAACAATTTTCAAAGTCATTTTTTTATTCACAAAGTGGCAACACAATTCATAAATAATACAGCGATTTCATAAAGTATAGCAACTCAAATTTTCAATTGGAAAACAATTACATAAATTTATTGTGCACAAACCTGACTGGAGTCGCCTCTAGGCCTTGACTCAGTCTCTCCTAGCTTCCAAGTCTTTTTCAGCTGAAACACACAATTTCATAGTGTTTCAGTACCATAACTTAACATAAGTCCAAAAATAAATTTAACTTCACTTTAACTAGCTCTATTGCGTTAAATTCGACATTCTCAAAGTTTTTGTGTTTTGGGTTACTATTCACTACACTATTCAAGTCAAATTGTTGACTTTTTAAGGATTAATAGGTATGGGAACTCCAACTTCACCCACATACCACATTTTGGTCACCAAACTTGTTGGTTTTGGTCATTTTCTCAAAGCTTAGGTCATTTTGGCAAAATTGCCAATTTTCGGTTTTGGTGCTCCGAAGTTGCACTGTTCCATTGGTTGATCTACTGTTGGAATTTGATAAAACTTCCTTCATAGAAAATGTTCCTTATTGTCTTAAGTGTATTCTCATTTTTGGATCACCTCAATCGGAGTTTTGTAGCTCAAGTTATGGCCAAAATAAGTTTACTGTTCACGTGCACTGTTCATACTAGTATCTTGGTTTCTGGCAGATTTTGATCCAACTTTGGTCAGTAATTTGATCACGTTAAGTTCATAATTTGGTCTAACTTTCTTCATATGAAATGTTCTACTATGTCTTATGTTTCCATCGGTTCAAGAATCGCCTAAATCCGAGTTTTGTAGAGAGAGTTATAACCCTTCAAACATTGCTGCTCAATGAAATTTCTGCAGAGTTGCAGTTTGGTAACTTAACTTTGCTCAATAATTTGAATAGGTTAATGGCATAATTTGGGGTTGTGTTCTTCATGACAGTTTTAGATCTATGTCTTATCTAATTGCTGGTAAAATTTCAGGTCATTTTGACCCTTCTAACTCGAGTTATGACCAAATGAACAGTTACTGTTCATTTGGTCAGTTTGGTGCAGTGGCAGCCTGCTCTCATTTCACTTTGGTCAATTGTTTCACCAAGTTTTAGTCAGTTTTTGGCCATGGTTCCTTAATGAAAATTGTGCTATTTTATGTCTATTTTCATCTCCAATTGGTGGCATATCAATTGGACTTGTAAAATTTGAGTTTTGGTCCTTCAAAGTGGGTTTGGTCATGCTGCCAGCAGCATGACCATTGGACCTACGAATTTGGTTTTTATTCCAACAATTCCCACACAACTTATTTGGTCATAATTGACCATTATTTCATTTCACAATAGGTCAAACATGCCATTTATGCATTTCTCCAAATTTTGGTTCATAAACCCTAGCATTGAAACCCTAATCTCATTAACTCTTGCATTTAACCATTTCAATGCCTTTAACTAACATCACTTAACTCATTAAGGTTCATATTCCTATCCAAGCCAATCAAGCCATGCAAATTACACTCTTCACAATGCTGGCCAAAAATTCAGTTTGTCCTTCCCCCATATTTTTATTTCATTTCCTTAATCCTAAGTTCATTTCAACCATTAATCATGCATTTAAGTGAAGAAATAAGAAGTTTAACATACTAACCTTAACTTAAATGCCAATTCTTCAATTTCTCTTTTCCTTTCCTCCTTCTTTCTTGTTCCTAGGTTGAGATTGCAAGGTCTAATGAAGTTTTTAGGGGAGTTATGTGGATTGGGTGAAGAAATTCAAGCTTAAAAGTAAGCTTAAATGGAAGAAGCTTTCATGGCGATGAGAGGAAGAAATGGGGCGGCAAAGAGAGAAGAAGAAGAAAGAAATTTTTTTTTTTTTTCTTTATTTTCTTTCATCTTTATCCCTTTTAGAAGACCAAAAATTCTAATTTAATAATTCACTTAATTAATTTGTTTATGACATCATTCATGATGTCATCAACTTTGACTTTTCCATCTTTTTTTTTTCTATTAGTTCTTTAATTTAATTCTCGATTCCAAAATTTTCTTTTCTCCGATTTTATTGGACAGTTAGGTCAGGTGTCAGCTCTCGGGGTCAATGACCAAATTGCCCCTCGCCGGTTCATCCCGGTTTGCAAATAATCCAATATTTCTTCCGGCTCTCTGACCTAATTATTTGACTGGCTTAACAGTTCTTTTTCGCGATTTTCTCTTTTCCACTGTGTTCATAAGGGTCCTAAGGACCGCAGCGTCACTTTTTACGATTCGAAATTTGAGTTTAAAAAGACTTCGCAGTCGTTCCCGAGGAGGTCACTCATCGCTGTGACTCTCGGCTTGTTTAACCTCTTAAGTTCTGTTTTTCTTATTTATAGTTAACTAATTAAATATTACTAATTATTTGTGTTTATGACTTTTCAAATTGTCTTAAGTGTGGCCCTAATCCCATTAATTGTCCGGACCGACACGGGTCACCAGAACAGTGAAATATACCAGGCTATGCAACGGGGGTGTTTCAAGCACCAAATCAGATGTGGGTCCATGATTTCACGTTGTCGAGGAAGATGTGACTGGGTAAGTCTACGGTGTTTTCGTTTGTAAGATTTAGGTGGTACACAACATTTATTGCCCACCAAGATTTGCTTTTTTTTTTTTAGAAGATTTTTATAATGTGAAATAAATTAATAAAGAAATTTAAATAATATTTTTTAAAATGAAATATTAATAATTTAGTAATAAAAATTACATTACTTTTATCTCCTTATGTGTAAAGTCGTGTAAATTATAATAATGATCATTCAATTATTAAAATTATTTTATTTTGTTATTTAATTTAAATGTATTAAAAAAATATCACTTAATTTTAATTTTTATTTAAATAAATTGACAAAACATATATAAAATGAGACGTGAGAAGTAGTCAATGGAAAACTAGAGCTTTTAAAAAGTATTTTAGAGTCAAATGGCTTTTAGTTAAGTAGAACGAAAACAGAATACATGCATTGCAAGTTTAGTGAAGGCCAAACTGGTGATAAAGAATGAGTTTGTTTGGATGTAGTGGTACTATCCCAAAGTAATCACTTTAAATATCTCGACTCAGTCCTTCAAGTAAATGGAGGATGTGAGGAGGATGTTAGTCATAGGATTAAAGCCGAATGGTTGAAGTGGAGACGTGCCACGTGTAACACCCCTATGTTCGGTAGTGCGTTCTACTGTTCTAGTGATCAGTGTCGGTCCGGACAGCTAGAATGCCTAGAACTACATTTAAATGTTAGTGATGAGACATAAAATAATGAAATACAAGAAAAAAAATACAAGAAAAATAGAGAAAAAATAATAGCAATAAAATGTAACCAAGTTAAACGAGCCGAAAACCATAATGATAGGTGACCGCACTGGAAATTGCGGTGTGGACTATTGATTAGCCCTGGACTGCGGGGAACCCTGAAAAATATTTTTAAGACTTAAATGAACATCTATTGAAGTATAAATGTCATTAGAAATATCAAAAAAAAAAATTAATTAGTACAAAGAAAACCGAGAAATTGAGAAAACGACAAAACTCGGTATTACAGAAAAATCGGGAATACAACCCAAATAGGGGCATTGTGATCATTTGACATCCCGAGTTGCCTTTTGACCTAAATGTCCATTAAAAATAAGTAGTATTGAATTTTAAAAAATCCCATGAAAAAAAGGAAATTAAATGTCAAATACAATTTATGAAAAGTGAGGGGTAAAGATTAGGATAATTAAAAGTTTAATATCTTAATAATTAATCAAGTTAGTGGACATTAAGTGGCACAAATATAAAGCACCTAAGGACACCTAAGTGGGCAAAATTTCCCACTAACAAACCCATCTTCTTCACTTCCATTCTCCATAGTCGAATTGAAATTCCTTCCAAAACTCCATTGACGTCCATGTGTGGAGCTTCATCCACCTATGTTCAAGCCATGGTTTGCACAAGAGTTCTTCATTAAAGTTAAAGTACACACCTTGGGCAGCATACTAGGAGCAAGAAAGATAAATTTTGGTGGAGTTTTGAAGAAGTCCTAAAGTGGTAAGTGAGTGTTTTCAAATCTTACTTCATTAAACTTTGAATGGTTGTTGTGAGTAGTTGTTTTGTGGAGGAATTTTTATGTTTGATAAATTAATGGGGGGGTACATTTCGGCAGCCATGAGGACTCACTATGAACAACTTTTTCTTGTATGTAAATAGTGGTTTGGATGATGATTTAAATGTTTAATTGTATTGAAATTGAATTCCATGTATAAGGTTTGAATTGTAAACTTGAAAAGTAAAAGTGAAAATTGATGGGTATGTATAAACTTGTGGCAGCCTTATGAAAAAGATCAAAATGTGTTGTTTCATGGTTTGGTTTATGAAATTATATTGTTGAATTATGTTGTTATGGATGGCAACATGTATGTGTGTATAAAGGTTTGAATTTGGACATGTAAATGAGGTGCATTCATGTATTTAATTGTTGTAATTAGACATGGAAAATTCTGGATTATAGTGTGCATATTGAGAATGGTTATAAGCTGCCAAAATGACAAAAAATGTATTGTTAAATATGTTAATAGTAAGGTACAAAACATAAACGACATGGAAGAGTTAACTTGGTAAGCATAGGATGTGTAATTGATGAGTGATAAATAATGTGTAATAGGGCAGTGTATATTTTGGCTTAGAATCTTAAGTTTGTGGCTCCAATTGGTATGAGACCAATTGGAGGTGAAACTAGGCACAAAATGTGCCAACTTTCATGGAGGAAGCTTACCAAAATTCTGCCTAGAAGATGACTTGAAAAATGACCAAATCCGGATTAGTGCTTTGAAAGCCTGAAAATTGACCATTTGGACAACAGTTGGTGTTTTGGCCATAACTCACTCAAAATAGGTCCAATTGACCTGAAATTCTTATGAAGATACTAACACCCAGAAATGATCATAAGTAAGTCAAATAGCTTGCACAAATTTGAGTACTAAAACTGGCCGAACCAAAAGTGATCTAAAAATGACATAAAGTTACCATTTTAGTACATTCTGTCCAGTATTGGTAAATTGACCATAACTTAGTCTACACAACTTAGAATGACCTGAAATTTTGCCCCGCGTGCAATAAGACATAGACTTACAAGTTGTAGTTTGAACCGAGACCCGAAAACCGAGAAAACTAAGTCATTCGGCTAGGTCAAATTAGTATACCGAAATCTTGTAAATTGCAATAAAATATAATATACTTGAAAATGAATTTGGTAACATGTACCAACACTAAAAGGCTATTAAATGTGACATATTGGTAACATTAGAATTGACTCACTTAGAGTGCATCAAGAGTCAATATTATAGGTTGACTAATGAAATGAATTGAAGGGAATAGTACCAAGAAAATTTAAATATTGAATTTTATTGTTAGAAACAAATTCATTGAGTACTGAAACACTTTAAATTGTGTGTTTCAGCTGAAAAGGATATTGAGAAGCATAAGGAACACTGAGTCAGGGCCAAGAGGCATATATCAGAGGTTTGTGCACAATAGTTATTTCTTTTGAATTTTTCAATTGAAATAAATTATGATTATTTGTATGTTATTATTTTAAATTGTGTTTGTGCACAATAATTTTGACTTCTCATTTTCTACTTAAAAATGTAATTGAACATTATAGTTTTAAATTGTGTCCGTGCACAATACCTTTATATTCACTGCTTTTACTAGCAAATTTATTTGGAGAAATGAGTTATGAATAATTTTTTATTGTTTTGGTTTTGGGAATATTATTTGAAAATTATTGTGTTGCCAACTTTGCAAATGGAAATTTTGAGATAAAATGTAATTTGTGGTTTGTATGAAATATTATGATTTGAAATTGCTTTGATTCACACTTGGCGTGACAATGTTACTATGTTCTTCCTCCATTTATGGGGAAAGTATGATTATATTCCTCCTTCTTTGACTTATCAGTCTAGGGTGAGTGTGATTATGTTTCTTCCTCTTTGACTTGTCAGTCTGAGGTAAGTGTGGATGAGTACTCATTATTTAGCTAGCTTCCTTCCTCATTGATTTCGATTATTGGGGTGAGTGTGTCTTGTCGTGGTGTATAACACGACATGTGCAGAAAAAATTGTGTCATGGCCTAAATTGTGTTATTGATTGGCAACACTATATTATTTAGTTATTTGATCAAATGGTGTTATTGATTGACAATACTGTATTATTCAGTTATTTGATCAAATGGTGTTATTAATTGGCAAAACTGTATTATTCAGTTATTTAATCAAATGGTGTGATTGATTGGCAAAACTGTATTATTCAGTTATTTGATCAAATGCTGTTATTGATTGGCAAAACTGTGTTATTCAATTATTTGATCAAATTTGTGTTATATGAACTTTATAAATTGTGAAATGGAATTGTGAATTATTTGATTTGTGAATTTTCAATAAAAGATTTATATATCGCATTTCAAATTGTTATTGTGCACCACTGAATAAATTTTACTCAGCAATAGCTTTTCATTGCTGTCGCAGGTAGACAGATTGACAGGGCAGCAGACTAGGCTGCTAATGCTATATTGAGAGTTCATCGGGTATATTGAGTATACCATATTTTGTATTTTGTATTGTAATGTATGTTCACTGTATGTATATAGTGTTCTTGGTTTTGAGCAGTTGTAAATTAAAATTGTACATTAAAGTTGTAAACTAAATTTGTAAATTATTTTGGTTTGTAAATATTATGATATATTTCTTTTATCTTAGCTTTTGAAAACACTGAAAAATTATTATGGATTGAGTAGAAAAATGTTGAGAAACTTATTATGTTGATTTGGATGTTGGAGTTTGAGATTGAGAAATATATTTGAAGTGCTTTTTACAGGTTTTTGAAGAACTGTTTTATTCAAAATACAGATAGCACTCTGCCAAAAATTTTACAGAAATTATTAATTCTTTAAATGTGTTAGCTGTTTCACTTCAGTAAAAGAAATTTTTTAACACCTGTAATAGTGCTCACCACTGTAAAAAGAAGTAAGAAAATGTTTAAAATCCCTTGTAGTGTATTTAATGGGTTATCAGTAGGCGAAGTTTGGTAATTCATTAGGTATACTACGGGATCATGTTATGCCTTACAAAGGGGTAGGGTGTGACACCATGCGAGTTTTATGTGATCTCAAGATTCTCAATAAGTTGAAAGAAAAATTTTACTGTACAGCCATACGACCAGCTATATTATATGGTAGTGAGTATTGGGCATTGAAGGAGTCGTATGCGTCTAAGATAAGAGTTTCAGAAATGAGAATGTTAAGGTGAAAGAGTGACCATACTAGTTAGATAAAGTCCGTAATGAGAGTATTAGAGAAAAGGTCAGAGTGGTGCCAATTGAAAATAAGTTGAGAGAATAGAGATTAAGGTAGTTTGGTAATGTGAAGCGTAGACATACAGAGGCTGCAGTTAAACAAGTAGAACACATTAGGTTAGAAGAATATAGAAAGAAAAAAATAGGTAGACCTAAATTGACTTAAAGGAGAGTAATACAACATGACCTAGAAACATTACACATTTTTTAGGATTTAACCTCAAATCGTTTAGAGTGGAGAAAACGAAGCTATATAGCCGACTCCAAACTTTTGAGATAAAAGTTTGGTTGAGTTGAGTTGAGTGTTTAAAAATAATTATTAAGACTCATAATAAAAGGTTAACTTATTGTAAAAAGAAAATTACATTTTTTTTTCTTTATGATATTTTTCCATTTCTATTGTCTTCCTATTTTTTTAATTAAAAAAAATTAATTTTATAATATAATTTTTGAGATATTAAAATTTAATAACATAATAAATAAAAAAGTTAATTACTCAACACACTGATAAAATAAATTCTTGACATCATTTGTTATTCAAACTAAAAATTGGTTTATTGAAACATTTATATTTTTTTTATCTTTTGCAGTTGTCACAAATTTGCTAATGAAAGTAGATGTCTCAATTAATAGTTATTTATTGTTTTATATTAATATATTATAATTTAATTTAATTTAATTAACTTTAAAACCTTTCACAAAATTTTTCTTTACTCGATAATCAAAATTAAAGAATTGAATTAAAATTAAATTGAAATATTATAAAACAAATTTTTAATTTCAATTTTAATCTAATTTTTATTTTAGTTTAAAAAAATAACTGGATTTTTGTCTTTCCAAAAAATTAAACACTGTGATAGATAATAAACTTGATTTATTGCCTTTTAGATTGGTCCACCAGGCACTCTGGTCTGGCTAACTATATATATATATATATATATATATTTATTTAATAAAGTTGTAAATGATTTACTTAATAAGATATTACTTAAGATTTTAATAGTTGGCTTCATTTCAAATAAAAAAACAGTAGACGTGTTAATTTTATTTGGAAGTTTAGAATAAAGCCAAATAAAATTATTATAATAGTTAGTAAAAAGACAAAGAATTTCCTTTCGAAGTGTGTGCCAGGTAGATATATTAATGTAGATATTTGATATGCTGAAGAGTGAAGATTTTTTTTTTTTATTTGAAGATAGGTTAATTAAATATAAAATAAAAGTATAAGGCAGCAGACCCAAATGTGAAATGGGCAAAATCGACCCAAGAAGAGATTCGGTTGAAATAGTCATTTGCAACACCATAGAGCCACACCATCTATGCACCATTCCGAGCCACCAACCAAAAGCCAAGGGAAAAACCACCAAGAAAGCACATATCCATGGAGACCTCACCCATTGAAGACCATGCAATGACAGGCCAAGAACAAGAGTAGGCCTCCAAACCAAGATTTTCACTCAAGACTTATCACACAAACAGATTTGAGAATTCAACTTTGATGTGCCTTGATGAGGGAAGAAATAACTCAATTGAATTAAATAAAAAGAAAATTCAAATTATGAGAAGAGAAAACAAGTAAACTAAACTGAAACAAGTATGAAACTAAGTGGAAAGAAACAAGAATACTCAATAACACAAGAATTGAATTCTACCAGATTTTAACTGTGTTGGTATTTTCTAATTTAAATTACAACAAAGTAAAAAAGAAATGATAAAAGAAAATCTTTTTGTGGTTTTGATGTTTTTGAACTGAAACTAAGAATAAAACAAGAAACATAAAAAAATAAGTAAAAGAGGGAAATTATTTGATAACTTCAGAACGTCACAAAGAATCTAATCTTCAAAGGTAAATGACATACAAAGAACCTTGTGATAAGTCAAGTAATTCGCTACAATCACAATTGATTGATAAGAATTAAAATTGATAGTACTTTGCTAAGCTTTCTCTTTATTCCCTAAATTGTCTGAAATCTCTAAATTGTATTTGAAGCAATATATATGTAAGCCTATTTATAAGCAAAGATAAGAAACTAAAGAAGAAAATTACAAAGAAACTAATTAGGCTATTGCATCTTAATTCATAAAAATACCAAATTGAAATCCTTTCTTTTTCTGTTGAAGTTTGATTTGGGTGTTATATTGCTTAGCCTTGGCTTTTTTTTTTAGTGATTTAAAGTTATTTCCTCCGCATAAGGAACCTTGTGATAAGTCAAGTAATTCTCTATAATCACAACTAATTGATAAGAATTAAAATTGATAGTACTTTACCAAGCTTTCTCTCCATTCTTTGAATTGTCTGAAATCTCTGGATTGTGTTTGAAGCATTATATAGGTGAGCCTATTTATAGGTAAAGATAAGAAATTAAAGAAAAAAATTTCAAAGAAACTAATTAGGAAATAAATAAATACGAATCTAGAATAAAATTCTAATAGAAATAGAAAAAGAAAAATCAAAGATTCCTAATTAATAAAGTGCTAGCCTGTAACATTCCGAGAATTTCGAACTCTGAATAGTACTATTTTTCGATCTGTGAATAGTATTATTCAAAGCCAACTCGAAGACTAAAAATGATATGTAAATTAATTAAGATAAGCAAAATAAGAACCGAAGTGATCATCGGGTTATGGACTTAATTAGTATTATTGAAAAAGATGAACTATAACCCGATGAAGGGCATTTTGATTAATTCACTTGAAAAATTAATTTTTGACCCAAATATCAATTAAATTAAGTAAGATTGATATATCGGAATGAGACTTAATTAACCGAAAGGAGTACGAAAATTTAATGGGGACGTAAATGGAATTGTTATATTGTAAATATTTAGAATTAGAATTAGAATTATATTTATTTAGATATTTATGTAACAAATAAGACAAGATTATTAATTATAATGACACCTCATTAATACACCTCCCCACCACCATCATCTCATCTTCATCTTCTTCTTCTTCCCATCCCTTGCCGTCCATCTCTCTCTCTTTTCCTCCATTAAAGTTTCATTTTTCAAGCTTTAAACACATGAATTCCTCCATAATTTTTATAGAAAATTAAGATAAAACCTTGTATTAAGCTTTAATTTGAAGAAATCAAGTAAGGATTCCAAAAAATTTGGAAGATTTGTGAAGAAGAATTGTTGACCAATTGAGGTTTTGGTAAGTTATGATTTAAGCTTAGTTAGTTGTGAATTAATGAAATTCAAGTTTGATTGTAGAGATTAATATAAATACTGATTGAAATTATGGATGTTATTGAAGGAAGGGATTTCCATTTAAGTGAATAAGAAGGAGAGTCAAGGTTCTGGTAAATTGAAGGTTAATTGAGTTTGATTAGGACTTATAATCAAGGTTAATGCTAAGAAATTTTATGAATTTTGAAAGCTATTATTAATAGGGTTTTATACAATTAGGGTTTTCAATATATGAAGCCTATTTAATACTATTATGTTTTTATTATGATTATTTGATGTGTATTTATTGAGAAACATTAATGATATGTTGAAGAAATTAAATGAATTGGTATTGTGCATTAAATGTGAATCTGAATAGCTTGAGTTTAGTGAGATTAAATACTTATAACTTGAGCTACATAATTCCAATTAATGTGAAACCAAAGGCAAATTAAAGAGAAGATAATATCCTAAAATTTTCATGAAAAACACCAAACCTGAAACTAACTGGAAAATGCTTGAATTATGGCTGAAATCAGGCAATGCAGAACTGAAATCCTGAAAAATAACCAAATGAATAGTATACACTAAATTGAGCATAACTCACTCTACAAAACTCCAAATTGAGTAATTCTTAAACCTGTGTAATCCTGAGATATAGAGGAACAATTCATATGAGGATATGATGCTAAATTATGATTGTAACCTATCTAAATTTGCTTGAGAAAGTGAGTCTAGAAATCTGCCTGGATTCTGGAAATGACCTGAAAAACTGAAATTAGGTCACCCAAACAGTTTTGGCAAAATAGCTATAACTCAAGCTATACAAATGCAAATCGAATGATTCTAAAGCCAAAATAAACATAAGACATGGATCTACAATTCTTATAAAGAAGGTATGGCCTAATTCCTACTGTACCTTAGGCAAATTTATCAAGGAATTTGAGGTACTAAATCTGGAATTTATGAATGTAAGCATAATTATTTAAAATGTGAATTGTGATTAATGCCAATGTTATGTGAAGCATGAATGGCATGTGAAATTGCATTTGGGATGTTACATTTTATCCTTCCGTAAGATGTGGCATGATCCTGTAGTATACCTAATAAATTACCGAACTTCGCCTACCGATAATATGACACCTCTCACCAGTCTACAGTGTAGCCGAGCAAGGCATGTTACACAAGGTACTCGAGCTCCTTAACTTATCTTTTTCCGAATTTATAGTTCTTAATTTATTGATAAAAAGAGTTTATGTGGAGTTTATACCATTTATACCAATTTTTAAAAATTTGATTCAGTTGAAATTCTTGAAAATTTTACAGAAAATTCAGCAGAGTGCCGTCTAAAAATTGAGAAAAATAATTCTTCCAAGCCTGTTAAAAACACTTTTAATATATTCTTCAAATCTTAACTCCAATCAACTTCAACTAAATTTCATCAATCTCAATATTGTAAATCATAATTTTATTGCAATTCATAATTTCATATATAAACAAATTCATACTCAAACTTCAAAAATAAAATATAGAAATTTGTTAATTACATAATTTACATTAATTACAGGAGTTTATAACTTACAATGCAAAATGAAAACCTACGTACAAAATACAAAACAAAATCCTAAAGTCCTACCAAGTACACTGTAGATGAGAGGTGACATTGGACTCTATGCAAAGGCTGGACTTTCACCCGGTCTGAGGTCGGCTGGGCTCCCCAACTGTGTCTCCAGTACCTACGCTTGGCAAAAAGCGACGCGCTAAGCAATACTACTTAGTGGTGCCAATATAAAATAAAAATAAACTAAAATAAATAAATATGTAAGTATTTTGTTGATATTTCATGCAACCTAAAATTTTGGTAATTATCAATAAAATTATCAATTAAGTACTTGTTATGTTCATTATTTGATAATAATTTATTAAAACATAATTTAGTTGCCCAAGTAACCTATGCAAATTGACCAGACTAGATAAACGGATAAACTGGCACTAGGTACCAAGTACCTCGAGCCATCACACCATCGATCACAATGTGTCTCCCGGTGTGCAACAGAACAACTGATAAACCGCCATAGAAATTGGGCACAAGGCCAAGTATCACAATAGTGTCAAAATAGCTAGAAGCCATAAAATCACAGAATGGCCACATAAGCCATAAATCACAGAATGGTATGATACCATATGTAGTACTGCTATCAAAACCCTATTAGCATGCCAACCTATCCAAACCAATCGCACTAGGCCTACTAGGGCATATTACAATTTTAAATATGAAATTCTTTGTAATTGAAGTTCAATAGTTACTATTCATCTCATTAATCAACTAAAATGTTGACTTTTTCATAAACAATAGGTATATTAGTCCTAATATCACCAATATATCACATTTTGTATTCTAAAATTGTTATTCTAAAATTTTTGGCATTGGTTGCCAATATCATTTCAAAGCTTATTGTTTGTTATTTAAAATTTTCAGATTTCATGCCTTAAGTTTACTGTTTCATTGGTCATTACTACAGTAGAAATTTGATAAAATTCTCTTCATGAAAGTTGTTCCTTTATGTGTTTTCTTTAATTCCCTTTTTGAATCACTCCATTTGGAGTTTTCTAGCTCAAGATATGCTAATTTTAGCAAGACTGGCCGGATTGGTATCTACCCAGAATTTCTGGGTAGAATCCCATTCTGGCAGCTTTGGTGTCCTGATTTTAGTGGATAATTTCATTAAGTTTTGGTCAGAATTTGGAGTTATGTTCTTCATGAAAGTTGTCCCAAATTGTCTAAGCTTTCCATTGATATAAATTTCAGGTCAATTGGACATTTCTACAGTGAATTATGACTAAATGAACAAACACTGTTTATTTGATCAATTTTTTCAGGTCCAAAATTAGTTTCCCGAATTTAGTTAATTTTTAGGTCATTCTAAAGTAGTTTTCTGGGCAGGGTTCCTTCATTAAAGTTGTGCCATTATGTGTCTAGTTTCACTTCTAATTGGCCTTGTACCAATTGGAGTCACACAATTCAACTTATTGCAGCCTAACCACACTGGGCTCAAGTCTAATAATTCTAGCACAATGGGGGCAGCATACCAAGTCAATGTTTAATGCTACAATTCATTCTAATTTAGGGTTAATTCACTCCAAATGGCCACTAATTGACCATTGAAGCACTAATTTAATATCAATTGAACATATCCCCCAAATTTCTTCTCAAAACTCTAGCTCCCAACTAAATCTTCACATAATACCTACCATTTAAGTACACTAACATACCTAACATCAAATTCAAGCACAATATCAAATTCATTTAGCATCAAACACTTCAAATCCTACCCTTCCACAAGCTGGCCGAAATTTGTGTCTTTAATTTCATGCATAAATATCAACTTTTCCCTTGTAATTCATGCATACTTAACCTTAATTTCAAGTTTAGAAAAGAAAAGTGAAGTGTAACTAGCACTATCCTTGTGTGAGCAGAATTTTCTTGGCTAATCTTCAATTTTCCTTTACTTTCTTTCTTTCTCTAGGCTGCCAAACACTTGCCCAAGAGGTAAAATCAAGTTTTTGTGAAGGAGGGTAGGGGTTTTATGGTGTGATCAATTGGAAGATGGAGCTTTGGTTGAGTGGAAATGGTGGAAATTCTCTTCCCTCTCTTTCTCTTTATATTTCGGCTGTTTTTCTCTCTCCCTCCCTTGTAATTCATGCATACTTAACCTTAATTTAAAGTTTAGAAAAGAAAAGTGGAGTGTAACTAGCACTAACCTTGTGTGAGCATAATTTTCTTGGCTAATCTTCAATTTTCCTTCATTTTCCTTTTTTCTCTAGGCTGTCAAACACTGGTCCAAGAGCTAAAATCAAGTTTTTATGAAGGAGGGTAGGGGTTTTATGGTGTGATCAATTGGAAGATGGAGCTTTGGTTGAGTGAAAATGGTGGAAATTCTCTCTCCCTCTCTTTCTCTCTATATTTCGGCTAGTTGGGGAAGACAAGTGCAGATTTATTTTTCATTTTGTCTCATTTTTATTTAGCTTTTATTCCTTTTAAGAGGCTTGTCAATTTCTCATTGGTTAGCAATTTTAATTACCTCATGCATGATGTCATTAATCTACTTATATTTTATTTTTATTTTTCTTTCTTTTCTAATCATTTTTAATTAAATATTTATCAATATTTATTCATATTTTATGTCATATAATTCACTTACATAAATGGATAAGTTAGTTAAAAATCGTCTCTGAAGGCGAAATGACCAAAATGCCCTTCATTCTACTTAATGGACTAAAATTGTTTGTACCAATTTAAAAATTTTTCTAAGCATTTTCTTGGCATTCTAATGCCATCGAAACCTCAATGACTCTTCTCTGGAGTCCTAAAAATTATGTCACGGAATTTCTCTTGGGTTTAGGGCTACTAGCTGTGAAAACAGCAACTTCCCGTTAGATCACTCATTGCTAGGGCACCGGCTCATATAACTTTGTTATATTTTATTTCTAATATTTTTTCTTAATTTTTCTTACACTTATTTGAATTATTTATGACTCCTCACTCTAGTCTAAATACAATTTCAGACATTCTAGCTGTCCAAACAGACCTTAGTTACCAGAATAGTAGAACATACGGTCAGGCTAAAGTGAGGGTGTTACAGATAATCTATTAAATATACTACAAGAGATTTTGGCAGAACAAATTTTAATTTAAAGTTTGGCATGGTGATAAAAATTTAAATTCAGTGTTTTCAATTCAGGTATATTTCATAAAACTTATTTAGAATCAATTAGACATTTTTAAGATTTTTGCAAAAAATCTGCATGATGACGGCTGAAAATAAACTAAACAGTTCTTCTATTTCAAGTCTTGTATACCTTTTGTCATTAGTTTACCTGTTACAAAACCAATTGGAATATAAAATATTCAGCCTCGGTATTCTACCTCAGACTTACCTAGCTCTTCTAGGTTTTCTACTTCAGAAATATCTAGATCCACTTTACAAAACGTAGATTACTCTACAAATGTTCCACATTCAGTTTATATAAATTTATAAAACGAGTCTGTTCAGGTTGAAACCCAAACAAAGTCAGAACCTACTTCTCCTACCTTTTCAGCCATTACAGAAAATATAAACCATGAATTTAATGTGCTTGAAAAAGAATTTGAAGTAGACAAATAATATTTGCATGATGATTTTTATTCTTCTAAAAATCATAAAAAACAAATGTGGTTTTTCAAAAATTTCAATGATCAAAGGAAAGAAATTCAAAAGGAATATTATGACTTTATATACCAACACAAAGTTCATATTCTTTTCTTTGATTGGTTTGAGATGTATGCTAAACAGCATAACATTTCATATTCGTTTTCCAAAACTCCAAAAACTTTCAAAAAATTAGATCCAGTTTCAAAACCTTCTCAGATTTCAAAACCTAAACAACAGGAGTAAGAAGATAATCAATCAGAGTTCATTGCAGCTCTAAAAGCTCTTCTAAAGAAAACAAAGGAAAAACTGTCTGTTAATCCTGTTACTGTTAGAAACAAAGTAAATTCTTGCACTAGAATCCAGTGGGGATCCTAGGCCTTCAAATTCCTGTTTTTGTAATTCAAGGTGATGATTTTGGTTAGAAGTGGATAGATCTGATGGACTAATTCTGGATGTAATGGATTTGTATAAAATTTGGTTTTGTAAAAACTCAATGAATGATTGAGCTACCATGACATGATCCTCACGATATTTAATTCTACTAAGGAAGTCAGCCACATATTTATTAGCTTCCTCAAACTCAATACAAAGTGCATTGAAAGCTGTTACTCTCAACTTTTTGTTTTGTATTAAAGTCCAAAGATTGTCTAATAAATATTGGTGCCTTTCCGTGGGAACATATGCAGTTCTGGCTACATTAATTTTGAATTTTTGAGTAGGAGTTTTGGAGAGGACTATTGGTCCAAAGTGGACTAAATCACCATTGTTGGATGATTCTGCCGTCTGCAAAAACTCACAAGGGTTAGTTTATAATAAGCAGTAATCAAAAAATTGATTTTTGAAAACAAGCTCGTTTAAAGAAATTTCTTTTTATAAATGTTGTCTTATTTCCTGTTCCAAAATATTTATTTGATTATAAAAAATGGAATAAGCCTTTATGATATTCAAATTCTTTGTTTTAGGTTTTTCAACAAAAGGAAAAACAAGGTTTTGATTTTTTATTTTAAAAGAAATACTATCATAGTTGACTCTACAGGGAGTAATTAAACTGATGAACGGCGTCCCTAAAATGACAGTATGACTGATATATTTTATTAAAAAAAAATGAAATTTTTAGAAGAAGATTTGAATTGGCTATTGAAGCCTCTGTTTTGTAATTAATTTTGATTTGGAATTGTTTGCAGCTGAAAGTTTTTCAGTAGTTTTTTCGTAGAATTTCTCTAGAACAATGCATTTTTTAATACAATTTAAATTTGCACCTATATCAAATAAGGAAATTGTATCGATCTTGAAATCTTTTGAAAAAACTATCGAAATTCTAATCAAATATTTTTTGGAAGAAATCTCATTAAGAATAAAGAGAAAATCCTTTGTAGGTTTTTCAAGATTTTGAATTTCTAGAGTATTTTCTTCATCTTCTTCTTCGAGTTCTTCATTGATTTGTTTTGAAAGTAATTTTTGAATTGTTTCTGAGTCCTGTGCCTATTTTTCTTTAAGCTCATTAAGCTCAATCTTAACAGCTTTTATTTTTTCCTAGAGGCTTTGGACTGAAACAGTTGATTGTTTTGAAGTCTTCTTTCTACCCAATATGGCCGTAAGGTCATATGTGTTTTTCCAATAGGGGACAGAATAGAAAGTTTTTGTATTGGTTGTTCTTCAAAGTTTTTTAAAAGTTTTCCTAAAAATTCCTTTTGTAGTTGAGAATTTTCAATCTGTGTAAGGATTTCTAATAGTAACTTCTGGTCTTTTGAAAGAACATTGATTTTTAATTTTGATTTTGTAAATAGTTCATTTTCTATTTCAGAATCAGAACTGGATGATGAACTTGTGATTAATTCATCAATTTATAATCCTTCTTCATTTTCCGTGGGTTCAGAATTACTGGACTCACCTTCGGTTTCAACTAAAAAAGTAGTTATTTTATCAATAACTTCTTCTTCTAATTGCAACTCAAGAAGTTTTTTGTTTAACTTGTAAAAATTTGCAGTGTTGCCTTTGTTACCACATTTATAGCAAGTTAAATTTTTTATCTTTGTTTTGGATTGAGAACTAGGTTTACTAGTCTTTTTTGAAAGTTTTTTGTAATAGGAGTCTTTTTCTGGTTTTGAAGAGTTTTTGTATTTTTGGGATGATTTTTTGTAAGGTTTTTTGCTACAACTTCCTCCACAATCTGGAGTAGGATTCTTGGTTCCTATTTCAAATTGTTTGCAGAAAGATCCTAACTCTTGGTGAGTTTTTCTCATTTCCCATTTCAGATGTTTTTGTAATTTCAAATCCTGACAAATCTTTAAACCTTCTTTTTAAGTGAGACTGACTAGTTCACAATAGGTTAATTTATCATACGGGATTTGATTTCCAGATGCTTCCTTGATTTTATTCCTAACTTTTTCTTCTAAAAGGTTCAGAAGTCCAGTAAGGAATTTTTCTTTCCAAAAGGGCTTATTAGAATCTTCTCTAAGCATTACCCTAGTAAGAAAAGTATTTTTGTAACACTAAAAATCACTCAGTTTTTTGCATCTAAGGTTTGAAAGGAGTTCGGCATTCTTATCCTTAAGATGAGATGGGTCACCTACGAAATGTAAGGAGATTGTTACTATCAATGTGGCTACTGCATCTGGGATTGGTTGGCCTAACTCATCAAGAATTGGCACGCCATCTTCTTGAGTTTGTATGGATGCTAGAATCTCAGATTTTTGTAGGTTCGTGAGATGATAATCCCACCATCCTTTGAGCTATCTTAAGAATCCTGCAATGAGGAGTTCAACAATAGCTGTGTCTGGGGTTCCAGTTTGGGTTTTGTAAGCATTTACTGCCATGGTCATTTGCTGGAGCAAATTCAAGATATTGTATTTAGACATACCATCTATGTTCCATTCATAGATAGTAGAGGCATTGAATTTATACTGGGTCAGAATTTCAGATCTATTTTCTATGCCTAAGTCTAGAGCTATTATTGGGAGGGGTGTTGCTACCCGCGGCCAATAAAGTCTATTGATTTGTAAAGGTTTTGAAGACTGAATTTCTTTAGCTTGGATAGGCTGGTTTTCTTGGCTTTGGACATCTAAATCTAAATCTTCCTCAATTATATTGACACTCCTTTGGGAAGTTTGAGATGTTTCAGGTACTACTGGAGTAGAAGTTGAAGCTTCTAGCCTAGTTTTCATGTCTCTCAAAGCTTGGATGAATTCAGAATTGCTGTTGTTTTGTAAATCTTTTTGATTGTTTTTGGAAACTTGGAATGGTTTGAAGATTGGGTTTTTCAATTTTGTATTCAGCCTAGTTTCAATTTGGGAAACCGTAGCCTATTGGTTTTGTTCCATTTTTCCTTGTTTAGTTCAGTCGAGTCTAGATCTTGAGCAATATTAAATAATTAAAGAAATAAACAAAATGCACAAGAAAGGAAATCTTCAGAAATGAAAATTAAATTTATAAATTAAAGATTAAATATATATATTCTATAGGCAGTAGAGCCATTCTGTTAAGAATATATATACTTAACAAAAATAAAATTAAACTTGAAATTTAAATATGAATATACATGTATATATTCAATAGGCGGCAGAGCCAGTTCGTTATGAACATATGTACGTATATTTATGCAGATCCTCTGGATATCAGTGTTTTTGGCAGTTTTCGACGACTGTCTTTGCTTGCCATTTGTTGAGTTGGATGAAATGGTCTTTATTGCATGGCCAATTTGGAAGATGATAGAGAGGAGGAAGTTTTGTATCCAGGTAAAAGTAATCGATCACTTGTTGTAGCTCTTCATTTGCTAATACTTCTGGAGGTGTTGAAATGATTTGTATGTTGACTGGTTTTTAGCAGAATAATAGTCTTCTGACTTCTTAAAGGACTCTATTTCCCAAAAACCTTATCATTTAACAATCAGATCTTGTGACTCGGACTCCAGCTAACATACCCCATTTGAATAGTTCTTTGGCGTCTAGATATCGAGTTCCAGACATCTGAGTGGTTTTGAAGCAGGGGGTGCTGAAATCTAAGCTGTGTTCATAGTTTGGATAGTACAGAGGATATCGGTTAGGATGTTCCTAAGTATAATGAAAATGGGATTTTGAATGGTACTCCCATTCCCATGACCATCCATTGTGACCTTGTTGATTGCTTTTTGTAAAATTAAGATATTTTTGGAGAACATTCAGCTGTTCTTTGGTTCTGGACTGGATGATGTTTTGTAGGATCTACTCGCGGATCTCTTGAGGAAGATGGTTGAGAACTTGTTGCCTGAATTTTTTTGAAAGAAAACGGGTTTAGAAATGTTCTAGGGACCTATTGGTACCAAGTTAAGCAAAAAGGACGTTGTCTTATCACCTTAAGATCATCTTACCAACCTCTAAAAAATGTTTAAATGTAAATCTGAACCTTAAATAGAACCTTTTCCCCCCTAAGCTTTGATACCAAGGATGCACCGAGATCAAAAGGGGGATGAGCTAACAGGAAAGAAACAACAATCGCACCTATCCAAGGCATTTCAAGCTACTTCAAACCATTCTTCAAGCTTCTTTAGCCCAAGCTTCTCCCTTTCAAGCTTCTCAAGCCGAGAGAAACCAAAGAAGGTCCTGAAGGAGTTTCACCTCGAGGTAAAGAAAGGAGCAAGAAGGTTGATTCACTTCCCATCTTGCCCTACCTCTACCTCACCTACAAACCTACAAACCCTGTAACTTCCTTGTAGTAGATCTTAGGAAGCTCATGTGCTGAGCAACTTTGTAAGTCTTGCCCGGAATTACATCTCCAAAACCTTCGTACAAATCTTACAAAATTTATAAGATTTTGAAGTAAGTTTTCTTCAATTTCTTTTACAAAATTTTAAATTTATTTTGCATGCATATGGTCGGTTCAACCGCCTGATCTGTATAAATATACGTATATATATTCATAACGGACTGGCTCTGCCGCCTATTGAATATATACATGTATATTCATATTTAGATTTCAAGTTTTATTTTTATTTTTGTTAAGTATATATATTCTTAACGGACTGGCTCTGCCGCTTATAGAATATATATATTTAATCTTTAATTTACAAATTTATTTTTTATTTCTGAATATTTCCCTTTCTTGTGCATTTTGTTTATTTCTTTAATTGTTTATATATTATTAAAGATCTAGATTTTGTTTCTTCTCTGTTAGCTCATCCCCCTTTCGATCCCGGTGCGTCCTTGGTATCAGAGCCTGGGGGGAAAAAGGTTCTATTTAAGGTTCGGATTCACATTTAAACATTTTTTAGAGGTTGGTAAGATGATCTTAAGGTGATAAGATAGCTTCTTTAGAGGTGTAAACAGGCCTGGGTTGTAAGTCTCATCTTTGTAACCGAGAGGGCGTGTTTAGGGCAGTGATTCCTTTAGCGATTACCTCACTTAACTCAAAAGATCAACCTAGAAAAACTCTTTAAGTATAAATCCAATTTTTTGTAGGACAGTTTCTTTTTCAAACTCTTCTACCTCGTCCTCTGAGTCGAGAAAGATAGTTAATAGTGAAGAAATAATAATAAAAAATTTTGAAAAATGTATAGATAATTGAGAAATTCCAAAAGTACAAAAGGATTAGATCTATCAGACTACAAAACTTAATTTTTTCAAAACTGATTTCACTTAAAACTGAAGAAAGAGATCTTTAGATTACAAAACCCTTTGAGATGATTTCTCTTCTGTCTCAAAAATCCTTACAAAAACACCGTGAAAAACAATACAAATATATCCACATAGGTTTAGTCTAAGTTGGAATTAAACTGCTTACAAAAGAAGGATTGAACACCTCAATCCTAGCAGTTCTTAGAGATACTAGGTTCATAAACTTCCAGGACTCCTTGCTTAGTTCAGTCGAGTCTAGTTTGTGCAGTGGACCAATATCTTTTGATTGCTATCTAAATTTTACTGTTTCGTTAAATGACAGTAATATTACAAAATCCCTTGTTTTACAAATCAAAACTCACAATTACAAAATGCTTGAAGGATCTATTCCTCTTGCACTGATTTACAAAATCCATTACAAAGCTATGGTTTCTGCTTTTGCTACAAAACTTAAGTTTCAAAGTAAAAGGGGAGAAACTTTGCTTTTACAAACTGATCTTACAAAATCCAACACTGTAATCCCTAGATCTATCCAATGGAAGGACATAACTCTACCAGAAGAATGGATCTTAGAAGGTGCAGTAGAACCAGAATCTTTAAAAATAGTTGAGCCAAACATTCAACTGAGGCAAATAACCCAGTATGACAATGGAAGAGTCAGCCTTAGCTTTAACAGAAGCCTTAGGTTTTCAGATAATTCCTCAACATCCAGTACTGTTGACATAGGAAGAGTGTTTTGTATACCTTTTGTCATTAGTTTGCCTGTCACAAAACCAATTGGAATACAAAATATACAGCTTAGGTATTCTACCTCAGACTTACCTAGCTCTTCTAGGTTTTCTACTTTAGAAATATCTAAATTCACTTTACAAAACATAGATTATTCTACAAATGTTTCACATCCAGTTTATACAAATTTATAAAATGAGTCTATTCAAGGTGGAACCCAAACAGAGTCAGAACCCGCTTCTCCTACCTTTTCAGCCATTATAGAAAATATAAACCATGAACTAAATGTGCTTGAAAAAGAATTTGAAGTGGACAAACAATATTTGCATGATGATTTTTATTCTCCTAAAAATCACAAAAAACAAATATGGTTTTTCAAACATTTCAATGATCGAAGGAAAGAAATTCAAAAAGAATATTATGATTTTCTATATGAATATAAAGTTCAAATTCTTTTCTTTGAATAGTTGGAAATGTATGCCGATTATCATGACATTCCATATCCGTTTTCAAAAATTTCCAAAAAGTCCAAAAAATCTACAAAATCAACAGTCCCAGTTTCAAAACCTTCTCAGATTTCAAAACCTAAACAATAGGAGTCAGAAGATAATCAATCGGAGTTCATTGTGGCTCTAAAAGATCTTCTAAAGAAAGCAGAAGAAAATTTGTTTGTTAATCCTGTTACTGTTAAAAATAAAACTCCTCATAAAAAGAATTCAAAACAACAGGGTTTAAAAGAACAAAACCCTCAGGAAACCTTTAAATTACAAAAGAAACCTCTTCCAAAATCAATCCTAGAATTACAAACAGAAAGTGAATTCAAAATCTCTGAATCCACTAACAATCATAAATCATTACAAGAAGAAGAACTAGTCATTCAAAATTTGAGTACTAATTCTTCAAATTCCTCTTCAAACTCCAATTAAGAGTCCGAAGAAAACATGCCTTTACAAAAAAATGGATTGGTTAATAATTCATCAAATTCAAATTCTAAAATTGAATCTGAAGAAAATGCAAAAAATGTCAACATGCTTTTAAAAAATCAAGAATTAGTCTTAGATGTTTTAAAGCATGAAGATCAGAGAAAATTTCAGAACCCTCCAGTCCAATGCCTCCAAAGAGAAATAAAAATCACTAAGAATGAGCTTAAACAGCAGGCACAGGCCTCAAAAGCAATCCAACTTTTGTTTTCAAAACCCCAGGAAGAATCTGAGAAAAATAAAGAAAAAAATTGGAAACTCAAAAACCTCCAGAAGATTTTCATTTCATCCTCAATCAGATCACCTCCAAAAAATATTTGATACAAATTACCATTGTTTTTTCAAAAGATTTCAAAATCAATACAATGCTTTATTTGATACAGGAGCAGATTTGAATTGTATTAAAGAAGGAATTGTTCCAAAGAAATTTTATGAAAAAACCACAGAAAAACTTTCAGGTGCAAATAATTCAAAAATGGCTATTAGCTATAAGACAGAAGCCTCCATAGCTAATGGTGATTTTCTTTTCAAAACCTCATTCGTAATTGTTCAAGATATTCATCATAGTGTAATCTTAGGGACTCCTTTCATTAACTTGATAACTCCCTACAAGGTTAACGATGATAATATCTCCTTCAAAACTACAAAACAAACTCTTATTTTCCCTTTCGTTACAAAACCAAAAATAAGAAATCTAAATATTATAAAAGCTTATTCCATTTATAATAATGAGATTAATGTTTTAATAGAAGAAAAAAAGCAACACTTATTGTATTTACAGCAAGATGTTTCTTTAACAAGAATTGAAAAAAAATTACAAAACGATTTGGTAAAAAAGAAAATTTCGAATTTCAAAACTAAAATTGAAAGAGAAATTTGTTCTAATTTACCAAATACCTTTTGGGATCGAAAACAACATATGGTAGATTTACCATATGAAAATAGTTTCGATGAGAAACAGATACCTATAAAAGCCAGACCAATCCAGATGAATGCTGTACTAGAACAACACTGTCATTCAAAAATTTTGGATTTAAAGAAAAAAAAGGATTAATTACAGAATCTAGATCTCCTTGGAGTTGTGCAGCTTTTTATGTAAACAAAAATTCAAAAATAGAAAGAGGCACTTCTAGATTAGTAATTAATTACAAACCTTTAAATAAAGCTTTGAAATGGATCAGGTATCCAATTCCAAACAAAAAAGATCTTTTATAAAAACTCCATTCTGCATTTGTATTTTCCAAATTTGATATGAAATCAGGATTTTGGCAAATACAAATTGATCAAAAAGATAGATACAAAATCGCATTCACAGTTCCCTTTGGACAGTATGAGTGGAAAGTTATGCCTTTTGGCCTGAAAAATGCCCCATCAGAATTCCAGAGAATTATGAATGAAATCTTTAATCCATATTCAAAATTTTGTGTAGCCTATATAGATGATGTTCTTGTGTTCTCGGAGTCAATTGAACAACACTTCAAACACTTAAGAACATTCTTCTCTGTTACAAAACGAAATGACCTTACCATTTCAAAATCAAAGATTTCTCTCTTCTAAACCAGGATTAGGTTTCTAGGCCATTACATATCCCAAGGAACCATTACTCCAATAGAGAGAAGTCTAAAATTTTCAAACAAATTTCCTGACAAAATCTTGGATAAAACCCAGCTATAGAGATTCTTAGGTAGTTTGAATTATGTCTTAGATTTTTGTCTAAATATTAACCGTCTAGCAAAATCCTTGCATGATAGGTTAAAGAAAAACCCTATTCCATGGACAGATCTTCACACTGAAGTGATCCGTCATATTAAACAACAGGTCCAAACCATTCCTTGTCTGCATTTAGCAAATCCATTAGCCCCTAAAGTAGTCGAGACAGATGCCTCAGAGTTAGGTTATGGTGGAATTTTAAAACAGTTCAAAACGGAAAAGAATAAATAGTTCAATTCCATTCTGCACATTGGAATGATTGTCAAAAGAAATACTCTACCATCAAAAAAGAGATTCTTGCAATTGTCATGTGCATACAAAAATTTCAAAGTGATTTATTAAATAAAAAATTTTTGCTTAGAATTGATTGCAAATCAGCCAAAAAAGTTTTGCAAAAAGATGTTCAAAATCTTGTATCAAAACAGATTTTTGCACGATGGCAAGCAATTTTAAGTATTTTTTATTTTGAAATTGAATTTATAAAAGGAGATACAAATTCCATCCCAGACTTTCTAACCAGAGAATTTCTTCAAAACAGGCCAATGCCTAGAAAGAAAAATACCAAGACTGAAGCCTTAGCCTCTACAAAATCAAACCCTACAAAACCAGCCATCTCTTCTGCAAAGCCTATACAAACTTGGGCAGACATAGCTGAAGCAGAAGAAGAAGAAGATCATAAAGAATATATTGAGTTTTAGGCTCCAGAAACTGACAGCCAGATTCAAAAATAGATAGAATCACTATCCAAATCTCCTGAAGTTCTTCAGGCCTTACAAAACATTACCCAGAAAGGTAAATCTACAAAACCCATTTCCAAAACCCTTGAGAAAGAAGAATCTTCCTCCAAAAAAACCCTTTCTTAAAATATTTCTCAAGCAAATGAGATTTTACAAATCGAATTCCAAAACAGTCTTTCTCAACTGAATTCTTCTCAAATAGTTTTGTCCCAGACAAAATTAAAAAAGAAGTCTTCACAATGGATTACAAAACACATTTTCAAAATATTTTGATTATAGAGGATGAATTTCTACACCAAAACGCCTCAATAGCAATTTCAAAAGCTTTCCCAAAAGGATGGCATACAAACCAAGGGATCTTACCAAGACCCAATCCTACTACCAGGCAATCCTTGAATTCACCGGCTCAGCAAAATTCAAACATTTTTACTTAAAAGAAAACCATGCTGATCCGGCTTATTCGACCTACCACATTTAAACCATCCTTAATCCTTCTGATTGGGGGCAAGAACTTACAAAACCAAAAATCTTCCCATTATCATTTCAAAATAAGATTGATCATTGCCAACATTTCAATTACTAGGATTACCAACAGGCATGGTACAATACCTTTCTCACACAAAATCACAAGAATAGTCATTCATGGCTGTTCTATTTCTAAAAAACATTTAATCCTTCCAAAACCCCTTCATGGTTTGCTCAGTGGTGGAAATATTTTGTGGCACTACCTGAAATTCTTACACCAAAAATATCAGAGAGTTTAGAACTTTTCAAAACCCATTACAAACCCTCACCCAAAGAGAAAAGGTTTTCGCCTCTTCTCTTGTTTTCTTCAAAATTCTTTTTACCTTGGGTTCTCATCTAGTTTTTTTTTTTGAATTTTGACTCCAAGATGGATTGAACTCTATTATTAGAAGATTCAAGGTCAAATGGTGGGACTCATTCAATATGCCTGAAGCAATTAGAAATCGAGGAATAAAAGACTAGTGCCACAAAATACAGTACAAAACTAGTTATTTTTGGCCTAACGATCACATGCTATGGTTAGATTGGTAGGAGTTAAAAATGATGAAGAATATTTTGCAATAATGCAACATTTATTGCAAAATAGAGCAAATTCCTCTACAACTGATTCTGATTCAGAACCCATAATCGATTTGGGAGATGATGATGATGAAGGTTGTGGTACCTCCTCACAGGCACCAAATCTCTTGTAAAAAAAAAAAAAAGAAAAAAGACCGGCAAAAAAAATTTATGGCAGCAAAATTATCCATTTTACTTTTTCATTCTGCTTTTATTTTTACTCTTGTAATTTTTACTTTTACTTTTCTCTCCTACAAAAATCTGACAGGATACTGTTTACCTGTCACTGTTCATTTTTACTATTCACATGTGAAGACAACAAGAAGCACTGTTCAAGCACTGTTCACCCAACAGGAAGAACTGTTCAGACACTGTTCAAGTGCTACTGTTCACACGTGAAAAAGGAAGTGGCGGATACTGTTTAAGATTCCAAAAAATTATAAAACTGCCCCTGGTCACTTTTATATAAGTAGGTACCTATCCAAGGCATTTCAAGCGACTTCAAACCATTCTTCAAGCTCCTTTAGCCCAAGCTTCTCCCTTTCAAGCTTCTTAAGCCGAGAGAAACCGAAGAAGGTCTTGAAGGAGTTTCACCCAGAGGTGAAGAAAGGAGCAAGAAGGTCACTTCGCATCCTGCCCTACCTCTACCTCACCTATAAACCTACAAACCCTGTAACTTCTTTGTAGTAGATCTTAGGAAGCTCATGTGCTGAGCAACCTTTGTAAGTCCTACCTGGAATTAAATCTCCAAAACCTTTGTACAAATCTTATAAAATTTATAAGATTTTGAAGTAAGTTTTCTTCAATTTCTTTTACAAAATTTTAAATTTATTTTACATGCATATGGTCGGTTCAACCGTCTGATCTGTATAAAATATACCTATATATGTTCATAATGAACTGGCTCTGCCGCCTATTGAATATATACATTTATATTCATATTTAAATTTCAAGTTTAATTTTATTTTTGTTAAGTATATTTATTCTTAACGGACTGGCTCTGCCGCCTATAGAATATATATATTTAATCTTTAATTTACAAATTTAATTTTCATTTCTGAAGATTTTCTTTCTTGTGCATTTTGTTTATTTCTTTGATTATTTATATATTGCTTAAGATCTAGATTGTTGTTTCTTCCTTGTTAGCTCATCCCCCTTTCGATCCACAATTCAACACAGTCAAACTCAATTTGAACGCAATTCAAACATTGAAACATCTCATTTCGTTCTCACAAATTTCATTATAAAGAAAATAATTCGTCCTTACAAGACTTAAAAAAAAATTTAAATATTTGCATTCATTAAGGCAATAAAGTTAATATTATAAAATTTTTTATGTAATTAAAGTCCCTAAATAACATTACAAATTTTTCTGTACAAATGCTCGAATGAGATTACATACATATAACTACATGGTTATATCAAAATTTAATATACAAGGGTATATCTATGATATACCTCAAGATAGTCTCAACACGCCTTCAAGTCACTGCTTCAAGTGATCTAGATCTTACTTAGCTATTCTATACTTTCTTTCACTCGCGATAGTATACAAAATTATTACTGAGCCGTGAATTCAATGGTGTACAACTAATAATTTAAAATTTAATGTAAAGCATAATTTGTCAAAACATATCAAATCACATTTCTATGATTCACAAAAGTAATCCAATATTTATGATTAAAAATAAATCATTTATTTTTAATCATAATTTATTTAAATCATCCTGTTTCCATGAAATCATTATAATAAGTTACAATCATTGATAAAACATTTATCAAATAATCACAGTTTAAAGGTGTTGCCAACAATTCACACAGTTGTACTCATGATACAAAATTTCCAATAATTGCCATGTTGTACACCACGACAAAGCAATCTACAACCTCATTAATTAAAATTAATGAGGGAGGTGACTAGCTAGCTATATGAGTACTCATCCGAACTTAACCTCAACTGGTAAGCCAGAGAGGGAGGAACCATAGTCAAACTCAACTCCATGGATGAAGGAGGAACTCAACCCCAACAAGTGGAGGAGGTATCTCACTAGACAAGCTAATGAGAAAGACAAAGCATATTGCTATGTCAATTGTAGTTTCAAAATATATTTAAAGAAATTCCATTCACAAAACACATTCATAAATCAACAAACATATTTAATTATTGTAAATTCATGCACATGGTTGGCAACACATCAAATTCACAATTCAAAATCCTCAAAACAATGCAATAATTTCTTAAATGCATAGAAGAAAAATATTTAAATCATATAAAATCAATCCATCAAATTTAAAGTTCTCAATACAAAACAAAGCATAGTTCAATCATAATAGCTCATTAATATAAGGTTCAAATCCAAACTTAAAACATAGTAGAAGAATAGTTGTGCACGAATCTTCTTTACTTGCTTTTGATTTAATCTAATTTTTCTCCTTCCTTTGAAGGCTCCTTTTCAACTGAAATACATAATTAAAGTATTTCAATACTCATCCAAAATATTTCCAATAACTAATCCAACAATTGACTTATACATATTTAAGTTACTTATGAAGTTTCATAAGGTTTGAGTTTTGGATAGTTTTACCTCTTAACTTTTGAACCCAAATTTGACCTAGTTCTAGTCATAATCTAGTAAGGTTTTCTTCATAAAATTTGTCCTCTATATCTTAGTTTTATTTTCCAATTTGAATCACTCTATTTTAAGTTTTGTAGCTCTAGTTATAGTCAATTAATCAAGTACTGGTCTAATGGCCAATACTGTTTCAGAACCTGGCTGATTTTAGAATCTCACTTTGTTCAGCCAATTGGACCAGTTACAATCATATTTTGGCCTAATGTTCTTCATATGAATTGTTCCTCTATGTGTCTTGGTCACACAAGTTCAAAATCATAATTTTTCAAACTATATATGCTGAGTTATGGCAATTTAATTGACCTGGACTCATAAACCCTGTATATCAGGATTTCAGGTTCAAGTAAGAGTTTTTCATTTCACATTTGAGGTCCTTATCCTCAAAATTTGGGTAAGGTTTCTAAATCAAAATTGTAGCCCTATTTCTTAGGTTTCCAGAACAGCTTGGCTCATCCCAATTGAAGTTTTCTAGTGAAAGATATGGTATAAATACTATTTTGGGGTCAAATGGCTGTTTAGCTCATTTTCAGGATTTGAATTGCTAAATTATCCTAGCAAATTGTCCAAGTTCCATTGGGTTATGGATTTTGGTCAAAGCACCAAATTTGTAGTTCTAGGTCTTATAGAAATTTTGGCTTTGGTTTCACTGCATTTGCAGTTTTATGGACCAAGTTATGACATTTTTGCCAAAACTGATCAGATGGTCATTTGTCCAGGATTTAAGGTTAGTTTTGGTTCTAGTCAGATTTGTTGGCCTAAATTGTTATAGCAAATTGGCTAGGTTAGAGGCAGAATTGGGCTTTGTGTTCTCATGAAAAATGTGATCCTATGTCTAACCTTTCCAATGGTTCAAGAATCAGGTCATTCTGACCTTCCTAGAGTGAGTTATGGCCATTTGAACATTTACTGTTCATATGATCATTTTTCGAGGTCTAGCATATGGTTACCCAGATTCAAGCTAACTTTAGGCCATTTTAGGTTTAGTTTCTAGGCAGGATCTCTAAAAGAAAAATGTGGCAAATTATCCTAGGTTTCATCTCCAATTGGTCTCATACCAATTGGAGTAACATAACTCTACTTATGGCCATGAAAGTACACTGGACTCAAGGTTTAGAATTCCTATATGAAAACAACACTCCCAATTTCTCAATTCCACCCAACTCCCAAACTTCAATTATATTCATGGCACTTCAAATAATCAACAAGCAACCTCAACAACATCAATTTCAAGCCACAACATAAAATTCTCAATTTAGGTCAAAAACCCTAATTTCCATAACCCCTAATTTCTCCCATCTTCTTAAAATCATGCAATTTCATACAGCTCACTACTCCAATCACCTATACAACATTATTTAACCAATAATTCATGTTCAATTTATTTAAAACACATCAAAACCATAAACTTCAATGGCTGGCCGAATTTCTTGCATTAAAATTCATGCATAATTTTTATGGTTTTTAAAGTTAAATCGTCATCTTTAAGCTTATATCTATGCATACAAAGTCTAATTAGCTTAAAAGAGAGCTTACCTCTTATGGAGCTCTTCTGAACTTCCAACCTTCAAGCTTCTCCTTCTTTCCTTACTACTAATCTTCTATTATAGGGTGAATTAGAGAATTTTTTTTTTCTGATTTGGGATATTAATTGGAGGAGAAAGAAGTGATTTAGAGCTTGGAAATTTTAAGAATGGGGTATAGAGAGAGGAATGGTGATGGCCGACTAGTTGCTTGGAGAAGATGAGATTTTTTTTCTTTTTAATTTTGTCTCTTTTATAAGATAATTATCCCCAATTTTCATAGATTAAAATTATAAATTTAATTAGGTCATGCTTACCTCATGCTTATGTCATAAAAGGGAATTAAAATTGAATTTTTCACTTCTTTTTCCTTACTTTCCCTACACTTTTTCATTTTTAATATCTTTTTCAATATTTTAATTTCACACATTTTAATGGACATTTAAGTTAAGAGTCACCTCTAAGGGTGAATTAACCAAAATGCCTCTCATCGGTTAAAATCCATTTTCTAATAGTGCCTGAGAACTCATTGAATGCTGATTCAATTATTTGAACTTGTTTTCTTTTCTTTTCTGTAGTTTTCACATTTCCATTAGTTTCACAATTATCCCTTGGCCTGGAGCATCATAGGGTTCCACACGAATTTAGGGTAGCAACTGAGCTCGCAATCACTATAACTCCCCTCACCCGTCTATAGTGTAGCCGAGTAAGGTGTGCTACATTCGGTGCCGGAGCACCCTATCCTGTCTTATCATTTACAATATTAATTTAATGTCCATTTAATTTTATTATCTCACTTGTAGAAATTTTTTTTTATCCCATTTCATTCTTATGGAGACCCAGACATAGTCCCCTCTGTTCTATTAGTGCATGGTGGGTTTCATGTTACCTGTTAAAAAAATTCGTATCCTTTACATCTATTCATTCATCATATTATTCCTCATGCTCATATAAATTTTCAAGAAAATAAAATACTGTATTTCATTCATATAAAGTCAAGTACAATATTTACAATTCATATACAATCCAAAATTATTTACATCATTTAATTACATACAATACCAAAATGCAAAATCTAGTATGTACATAAGCCCTACCAAAAATATCTGATGAGGTGACAACCCACACTATAGCAGATCTGGTCCAAGTCCGGTCTAGGCACTACTGCTGCTGCTACTCTCTAGTACCTACGCGTGGTAAGAACTAACGCGCTAAGTATATTGTTTAGTGGTGCATAAATTGAAATAAAAATATCGAAATAATTGAAATAATTATCCTGCATATAACATTATAAAGAAATATACAATTATATGAATTTACAGTCTTTTACATGTTGATAAAACTTTGGAAGCAATTAAGTTAATCGGGATCTTTTTATTCATGTAATTCATATTCGGTCTTATATACTTCATATTAATGGTTTTTTCATGTACTTGTTTGAGTTTAAACTTTTATTTCTTATAACTATGCCCAAGTAACCTATGACCGACTATAAAGTCTAGATACATGGGAGTATGCTAGTCAGACATCCGTATGTCTACCCAGTATACAACGGTCATATCAGGCACAAGGTCAGCAGGCAGGCATAAGCCAGTAATAATGAAAATTGGCACTATGGCTATCGGGCATGCATAAAGCTAGAAGAATAATCATCTTAGACATATGTTGTCTGTCAATGATTATCCCGTGGGTAGTACTACAATATACAGTCCCTAATTAGTATATCAATCAATCCAAGCTATATAAATGTGTCTAGGTGTACTTTGAGCAAAATAATATTATTTCATACCTATAGTTTCATTAATTCATGTCATTTTTATGCTTAACAAAGTATTCTATTTTATTTCTATAACACCCCTCACCCGTCTATAGCATAGCCGAGCAAGGCGTGCTACACGGCGTGCCGAAACACCTAGTCTGTGATTATTTCATTTCTTGAACTAAATTTGATTTTAAGAAGTCTTTTATGTAATATTCATATCATGCTGATACTATTATCATACTTTGATAAAATCAGTGTTTCAAGATTTGTAATAAAAATTTGGCAAGGTGCCGTCTATATTTAGGACAAACTATCCTTCCAAACCTGTTGAAAACAGTTTAATATGATGATATCAAAATCTCAAATATTTCACAGTCTCTATTTCTCAGTAAAGTCAATAGACTTTTATAGTCATTAAACAGTTCCATAATACAGTCCATAATAATTTAAATATATATAGAAAATCTCCATGTCATTTAATATGTACAAAATATTACAAACTTTAGAGCTTTCATAACATTACAAAATGCAGGGCTGAATTTCAAATATATAATAAAAGTACAAAATACAAGATATCCTAAGTCCTACCATGTATGCAATGCAGTGCAGATGACTCTGGACTCCTGTGCAGATCTGATGTCTCACCCGGTCGTAGGTCTGCTGGGCTCCCCAGCTGTATCTCCAATACCTATGCGTTACAAAAACAACGCGCTAAGCAATTTTTCTTAGTGGTGCCAAATATAAAGAAATATACACTAAAATAAAGTAAATAAAGTGTTTACAAATTTTTGGTGGTGCTATATGTCAATAGACTGGATTTAGGTATTTGAATTTAATAGTACTTGAATTACTGCCCGTGTAGCCTATATACTGACCAGACTGGATAAACGGATATACTGACACTGGGTACCTAGTACCTCGGGCCGTCACACCATCGGTCACAAAGTATCTCTCGGTGTGCAAATAGCGTGGCTAAAAAGCCATATAGTCAATCTGGAGATAAGCCAAAAATAAATACACAATATGTATAGCCGTAGGCTATTAAAGTTACAGTGTAGCATAATAAGCCGTAAAAACACAGTATGGCATAAAGCCATTTACGTAAATTGTCGAATCCTATTGGCATGCCAACCTATCCATACTAGTCAACTAGGCAAACTAGGGCACATTATTAATTAACTGTTTAATTCTTCAATTTTTGGAGTTTACTAACTATTATATAATTCACAAGTCAATGCATATGTTGACCTTTTTAGGTAATATGGATCAGTTGTTTCTAGCATCAATATGTCACAATTTATACCTCAATATGCTGCCAATATAGTGCAATTTACCATTTTTACAAGTTGGCATTCATTGCCAAAATGCTTCAAGCATCATTTTATGCAAAATGTCAAATTCTCAATTTTTGTGTGCTAGATTGGTCTAGCTTAAAGTCCTATTTCCCTTGGTTTTTAGCTTCTGGTCAAAGAAGAAAAATTGTAGCTCTATGTCTTATTGCACGCGGAGTAAAATTTCAGGTCATTCTGAGTTGTATACACCAAGATATGGTCAATTTACTAAAGCTGGACAGATTGCACCTTTAGTGCAAAATTTGGTCAATTTTAGGTCAGTTTTGGTTCGGCAGTTTTTGTACCCAAATTTGTGAAAGCCATTTGACTTGGTTCTGGCCATTTTTGGGCTTTGGTGTCTTCATAAGAATTGTAGATCTATGTCTAAACTAACCATGGTAAAAAGTTCAGGTCAATTGGACCTGTTTTGAGTGAGTTATGGTCATACAAAGGACTACTGTTCATATGGTAAAAAATCTGGGTTACAAGGTTGCTAATCCAGATTTGGTCATTTTTAAGGTCAGTTTCTAGGCAGAATTTTGGCAACATTTCTGCATGAAAGTTGGCCTATTTGGTGTCTAGTTTCACCCCCTATTGGCCTCATACCAATTGGGTTCATAGTTTGGCACTTATGGCCTAATTTATGTACTGCCTTCACACACAACCTGCACAAAGCACATACACTTCCAATTTGATATTCCTTCTCCTCCTCATTTCTTCAATATTCAATCAATAACACTTCCATATATATATTGTACACAATTCCAGCAACAATTTTGGGCAGAATATTTAAGTGCTCAATGCACACAATTCACCATTAATTCAACATTCACTTCCACCAAAATTTAACACATCTCAATGTCAATATTACACATACACTTCAACATAATCATACTTCAGTATCACTTACACTTGCTGCCCACAATTTAACCTTAGCATATTTCATTAATAACTACATGTTCACACACAAATTCATGCTATTAGGGGCTACCAAATATGGCAGTTTACTCAAGGCATCTAAGTTCCATTTCACACCCTTAATTCAAATACTACATGCATATACTTAGATACAAACTTACTACAACTTTCATTTAAATTAATCAACCTTCATTTCCATTCATTAGAAGTAAAAATAACTCAAGCTCAACAAAGGTTCATGGCTGCCAAAAATGGACAAGTCCATTTCTCACTATTTCTTTCATTTCTCTTCACCAAAATACTCACCTCAACCTAAACACAAGGTTTACTAAAGCAAGGGAGAGGTTTTGGACACTTACCACTTGTGAACTTCCTTCAAACTTCACCAAATCTTGTTTTTCTTGTTGCCAATATCTTCCCCAAGGTGAGTAGGCAAGCTTTAATGATGGAACTAAGTAGAAAGGAGGGCTTGATCAATGGTGCATGGTGATAGAGGGAGTTTGGCCATGGTGGACTTCCATGGAAGTTCAATTCATCCAAAACTTTAAAGGTTGAAGATGAAGATGATAATGAGTGCAATCTGCTGTCCCAAAGCATATTTTAGTGTCCCAATATTCAAGTTAGTGGAGCACTAAGCTCATTTTAATATTTAATTAGTTAAAGTTTCCTTATTTGCTCATTTTGCACCATTCTTTTACTATTTACATATTGTATCCCATTTTAATTTTTTTTTTGATGACATTTCCTAAGTGCAATATCATTTATTCTTAATGGACATTGAGGTCAAAAGGCAACACTAGGTGTCAAATGACCAAAATACCCCACTTCGGGTTATATTCCTGATTTTTTGGTAACACCGATTTTTGTCTATTTCTCGATTTTTCATTTTTCTTTGTACTAATTTACTAATTTTTCTTTGATATTTCTAGTGTCAATTACATTTCGATAAACCTTTATTTATGTCTCAAGATTAAATTCAGAGGGTTCCCCGTGGTCCTGGGGTCGGCAACGGCCTTCCCAGTGCGGTCACCCATCGCTGCGGTGCCGGCTCGTTTAACTTAGCTTCATTTTCTCTTTCATTTTTGTTTGATTTTTCTTGTATTTTCTTTTTATTTATTTCATCATTATATGTCTGTTCACCATCACCGAAGTGTAGTTCCAGACATCCTCACTTGCCTAGACTGTTATTTGAGCACAGGAGCAACAGAACGTACAGAACACGTGCAATGGGGATGTTACGATTTCATATCATATGCTAAGTTATTTTATGAACCTTTCTCAAGGTCCAGAATTTGGCAGTTTCTAGAGTCTATCTTTGTTTAATTAATTGGTAATGTTATAGTCATTTTTAGGCCTAAGGTCCTTCATAGAAATTGTTACCCTATGTCTTATTGTCACTCAAAAATTTTTATTATAATTTTTCAAGTTTTTTAGAATTAATTGTGGCCAAATCACTGGCCTGGACTCATGTACCCTATTCTACCAGGATTCATGTTCAGGTCAGAAATTTGACTCCCATTTTAGGGTTCTTATGTTCATAATTTAAGAACTAAGTCTAAAAAAAAGTTGGAACCCTATTTCTTAGGGTTCCAGATCAATATGGATTATCCTAATTAGAGCTTCCTAATGGGAGATATGGATAAATGAGTGTTCTGGGGTCAAATGATCACTTAGGTAATTTCCAGAATTCATATACTAACTTAACCTAATAAATTGGCCTAGTTCCCTTAGTGTCTGGATTTTGGTCAAAAGACCAATTTTGTAAATCTATGTCTTATAAAAATTTTGCCATTAGTTTCATTGAATTTGGGTTTTTGTAAACCAAGTTATGGCCATCTTGCCAAAACTGGTCGAGTGAGCTTTAGTCTAGGAAATTCTGGGCAGAATGGTGCAGGTCAGTTTGGTATCCTAAATTGAGT
This sequence comes from Hevea brasiliensis, assembly GCF_030052815.1. Taxonomy (NCBI): domain Eukaryota; kingdom Viridiplantae; phylum Streptophyta; class Magnoliopsida; order Malpighiales; family Euphorbiaceae; genus Hevea; species Hevea brasiliensis. The sequence goes on from NC_079501.1 coordinate 72,041,951, forward strand.
CAACAATTTCATTTGGTTAGAGGCATTTCTAGGCTTAGTATTCTCAATGAAAGTTGTAGTCCTATGTCTAAGATTTACAATGGTATAAAATTCAGGTCATTTGGACCTGTCTAGAGGGAGTTATGGCAAATGAACAGGAACAGGTACTGTTCATTTGGTCATTTTTCTGGGTTCAATGTTTGAATACCTGGATTAGGACAGTAAATTGACTAAGATTTGGACAGAATTTGGGTAGGGTTTCTCCATGAAAAATGGGGTATTTTGAGTCTAGTTTCACCTCTAATTGGCCTTATACCAATTGGAGTCACACAATTATGGTTATAACTCAAATAGTACACTGAACTCATAGGTCTGAATTCCTGCATAAGAGAAGCACTACCAATATTCATTCCTCCTTACTCCCAACTATAATTTATCATTCATAACACTTCGAATGATCAACAAACAGTCTCAACAAGATCAATCTCAAGCCATAACACTAAGGTACCAAAAATAATTTAAACCCTAACTCAAAATTTCTCAAATCATACAAATCTTATACCAATCATCATATATATCTTGTCTTCCATCTATTCTAAGTTAGAAATTGGATTTTATTAAAATTAATTCCATTATCCATCAGTACCCTAGGCTGGCCAAAATTTGGCCATGTAATATACTCAACAATCCTTTTTAATTTCTTTCAATTTTTACTTCCTTATGCATGCTTAACATAGTTTAAGAGGAAAGAAAGAGTTACATAGCACTAACCTTTTGTATCTCAATTTAAACTCCCCAAAACTTCAATCTTTCTTCTTTTTGTTGTTACCAATAGCTTTTCCAAGACTAGAAATCAAGTTTTTGTGAAGGAAGTATGAAGATTTATGGAGGAAATGGAGGAAAAATAAAGCTTGAAAAAGGAAGCTATGGAGGTTTCTTTGGGGAAGGTGGTTCGGCCACCATGAAATGAGGAAGAAGAAGATATGTTTTAATTTTATTTTTAATTCCTTTAAATGCCTTCTTATCTCCTCTTGTCTCTTTGTTAAATTCCCATTGGTTACAATTTTTAATGATGTCATTATGACATCATAAAAATATGTTAACTATTTTTATTTCTTTTCTTTTCTTTTCTTGTCCTATTTTCCATTTCTATTATATTTTTCATAATTAAATTTTATTTCTAGTATTTTTAATCTCTTTTATTTTAATTGACATTTAGGTCAAAATTCAACCCTGGGGTTGAAATGACCAAAATGTCTTTTATTAGGCTCACCGGGTTATTTTTGATCTGTACCGATTAACTAATTTTCTTAAATTTTCTTTGACCCTTTTTAATGTCATTTAATCTTCATAAATTCTCTAATTTAGTCCCAAAAATTATTTCCTAGGGTTCCTCATAGGTCTGGGGTCGGCAACTGACTTTGCAGTCGCTTCCCAGTATGGTCACTCATCGCTATGATTCCCGCTCGTTTAACCGAGTTGCACTTTGCTTGTTTGATTTTTCCTTGACTTTTCTTAGTCTTTATTCAGTCAATTTATGCCTCCTCACTCTAGTTGGAGTGTAGTTCCAGTCAGGTTGTCCGGACAGACGTTAGTCGCCAGAATAGTAGAATGTACGGACTACCTAAAGTGAGGGCGTTACAGTCACTTCCCGAGTCGGTCACCTATCGCCGGGACCATTGGCTCATTTAACCTATCTGTGCTTCATTACTTCTATTTTAATCCAATCTCATTTGATCTTTATCAGTTTTATTCATGACTCTTCTCTGAAATTTAATTATGGTTCTCGACATTCTAGCTGTCTGGATAGACCTTAGTCACCAGAATAGTAGAATGTACGGGACTGTCTGATGCGAGGGTGTTACATGGGACCTATGTTCCCATGATGAATGAGATGATGACGGAATGATAACAAAATGATGAAATAATGAGAATATTGAATTGCTAATGATAATAAGTTAGCCCAAGTATGCCTAGACAGTAGCACAAGGGTTGGATAGATTAGCATGCCAAAAAAGGACGAGATTAGCAGTACTGCCCATGGCTTCTATGCCCAGATACCATTAGCAGACACTGAGAGTCCAATATGGTTATCCTTTATTCATGATTGCTTTGAATAATCATTGGCAGGCATCAAGTATCCGATATGATTATTCCCATGGCTTTTATGCCCAATTATATTTCATACTCGACAGGCACCGATGTGTCAGATGGTATGATGGCCCGAGGTACCGAGTGTCTAGCGCCAGTACAACTTGCGTATCCAGTCCAAACAGTCCTATTAAAAGTTACTCTAGGCACTAAATAAATTAAGAAAGTTAAATATCGAAATAAAATAAAAAAAAGGAAAGATCTTACGAAAATAAATATTTCCAAAGATCATGAGAATATGGAAATATGAGAAAAATGAGAGAAAGATATTATGAAAGATATCCAAAATCGCTACGTAGTTAAACAAATTAAATGACTACAAAAGTTTGATGTTATATATTCTATATTCTTTTAAATGATTTATGAATATTTAAATGTGCATTTTCCTTATTTCATACAAGCATAAAAATTATTTTTTTTGAATATTGTACTTTTATTATGTTAGTGCACCACTAAGCAGAAATGCTTAGCACGATAGTTTCTCTTCGAGCAGGTCCAGGCAGTAGGACGTAGTAGACTTTGGACTGGGATTTTGGACTGATCTATAGTAGTGGTCATTGTCACCTCCGCACATTATTCTGGTAGAGATCATTGGCCCACAGTAGTGCATGATCATCTGTATTGTAATTAAACTCAAAATTTGTAATTAAATTTTGAGATGTATGATAAATGTGCACATTTTGTAAATGAAGGTAACGAAGAACATTTATGTATAGAAATGGATGTGAATAGATAAGGAAATGTGAGTTGTGATTTTGAAATTTTTATAAATTTGAGATTTTTCAATATGGATAATTTTAACAAGATAATTCTTTAAAAGGTAAAATATTAATAATATGGGGAAACTCTAGCAGTTTCCATTTAAAATTTCCTTGATTAAATTATAACGGAATTAAATTGATCATCCATTAACTAAGATAAGATTAGGTGCTTTGGCACAGAATGTGGCATTCTTTTGCTCGGCTACACTGTAGAGCGGGAAATGGGCTGTTACATTTAGTGGTATCAAAGTAAAGTTTAGGCATTTCTAGACCTAGATAGGTAGAAGGACATAGAGTGCATGTCATGCATTGCATTCATTAAGAGTCAATGTGATACTAATGCAGAACTATTCTTTTGCCTATTATAGGTTAATGTGAAGTCCGACCCACCGAGCCCGAATTCCCTCAACTAGTGGATGAGGAGGTAGAGAGCCATGCTCCTACCAGTACTAGTGGAGGCAGAAGAGAGGCATCAGCCTAGGCAGTAGCAGGCCGGGCTTAGCAGATCTTTTTCTAGCAGATGACTGAGATGCTTCAACAAGTCACCGGAGCTATTCCACAAGCTCGATCCCCACAGAGGTCCCACTTGGAGAAGTTAACGAAGTATGGGGTTTTTGACTTTAAGGATAAGAAAGATGATGATACAACTGCTGCCTAGCACTGGCTGGAGAGGACAGAGTGAGTTCTCCATCAGCTACACTGCACTCCAGAACAAAGTTGAGAGGGTGTAGTCTCCCTTCTTTAGAAGGATGCCTACCAGTGGTGGGACACAGTGTCCAGGGTAGTGCAGCCTGCACCAGTAACATGGGAGTACTTTTTGGGTGAGTTTAGAAAAAAGTACATCAACCACATATATCTGGAGGTCAGGAGGAGGGAGTTCATTGGTTTGAGGTAGAGACAGTTGACAGTATCAGAGTATGAGTAGGAGTTTGTGCGGTTGAGCCGATATGCTTGTGAGGTTGTACCCACTGGGGCAGACAGATGTTTTAAATTTAAGGAGGGGTTGAATGATAATGTGAAGCTCCATATTACGACACTTCAGATTACAGATTTTTCTCAAATGGTGGAGGTGGCTCTGAATGTGGAGAGGGTCAGAGATAGTAAGTAAAGCCACAGAGATAGCCAGTATAAGAGAGGCCCAAGGTAGTCTAGCTCCTCACCCATAGCTTGTAAGAGGCCCAAGAGATCTCAAAGCCAGGGCTAGTCACAGAGGCCGAAGTCACAGACTATACCCAAGAGAGGCCAGTCAGTAGCATCAGTGGCTAGTTCTTTGGGGATAGTAGCCAGGGGAGCAGCCCCAGCCGCATGTAGTCATTACGGCAAGTGACATTGATGAGAGTGCTAATACTTGACTGGGGGTTACTTCAAATGTGGGGCTACAAACCAATTTCAGAGAGATTACCCCTGAGGGAGTGATTCTACTACTCAGCACAGGCTGAGAGATCCGCTCCTGTAGCCTAGAAGGGTAGAAGACCCGGTAGGACGAAGGAAGTAGGTAGTTCACAGAGAGCTGCTTCTAAGATAGTGGAGAGACCAGAGGCCAGGGCACTGGCGCTTGCTTATGCTATGAGAGCCTTGGAGGAGTAGGATGCACTCGACGTGATCTGGGGTACTTTCTTTCTCTATGATATGCCTGTGCATGCATTGGTAGACCCAGGATCCACACATTCATATATTTTTATTGCTTTGCCTATGGAGAGAGGAGTTCAGATAGATAAGACTGAGTAGGATATCCTGGTCACTAACCCTTTAGGCCATAGTATAGTAGTGAATAAGGTCTATAAGGGTTATCCCTTAAGAATTTAGGGACACGAGTTTTTGGCTGACTTGATTGAGCTTCCATTCCATGAATTTGACATAATACTAGGGATGGATTGGTTATCACGTCATCAGGTAATGGTAGATTATTGGTTGAAGCAGATCACCTTGAAAACTGTTAGTAATAATGAAGGTGTTTCTAGAGGAATTGCCTGGTCTACCACTAGAAAGAGAAGTAGAGTTTGCAATTGAAGTGATGTTGGGTACAACACCAATATCGATTACTCCTTATAGGATGGCACCAATGGAGTTAAAGGAGTTAAAAGTACAGTTGCAAGAATAGTTAGATAAGGGGTTTATACGCCCTAGCGTATCGCCATGGGGAGCACAGGCGTTGTTTGTAAAGAAGAAGAATGGGACATTGAGATTGTGTATAAACTACCAGCAATTGAATAAAGTGACGATAAAGAATAAGTATCCTTTGCCCAGAATAGACGATCTGTTTAATCGGTTGAAGGGAGCAAGTGTTTTCTCCAAGATTGATATCAAATTGGGATGTCATTTGCTAGGGGTAAAGGAGGCAGATATACCTAAGACTGCTTTCAGGACCCGATATGAGCATTATGAATTTTTTGTGATGCCATTCATATGACATCCCTTACCCAATCTACAATGTAGCCAAGCAAGGAATGCTACATTTTGTGCTGAAGTACCAAAACTTATCCCAAAGTTCCAAAACACAAATAAAACATATAAACATGTCTCTATGGCCTAAGACAACTTGAAATTACACTCAATTCCAACATACATCATCCAAGAATACAAACCTAGGTTTTCCCCAATACTAACATAATATAAACAAGGATTCCTTCAAATCCATTAAAGGAAACTAGCCATTTATGGCCCATAACACTTAAACATAACAAAACTAACAATAAAGTATGAATTTTCAATAAAAAAATAATTAAAACCTAACCCTAGCATGCATAAACTTGCCAAATCTCATCTTAAACACAACTTTACGTGAAATTGAAGTTATAAAAACCCAATTCCTCATTAACATGCTTGGATCTTTCTATTATATCAAGAAGAAAAAAAAAAGTTATCTCTTTCCTTCGAGCTTAGAGGTGGGAGAACCAAAGACCCAAAGCTTTAATCTACTCCCCTAAGCTTCTATATGGAAGAATCCACCTTCAAATCCTTAAAAATGTCAAGAAAATCTATTAAAAGAGCTTGTTGCATGCTCTAGCTATTGAAAGAAAAAGAGAAAAGAAGAAACAAGTTTCTTTTAATAGAAAACAACCCTTGGTCCCTTTTTATGCTCTCATTGTCAAGAGACTTTCAGTTGTTGAAAGTCTTAGTTGTGGCCGCTAGAGTCCATTCTGTCCAAAAGGGATTTGAACAATAAAAAGGACTTTAGCTATCGAAAGTCCATCCTTCGACTATCGAAGTTTCTTGTGCATAAAACGTACTTAAAACTTTCCCTTAGTCAAAACTACTAAAATATTTTAATTTTTTAAATATATTTTGAACACACACACACACACACACACACACACACACACATATATATATATGTTTGTTGGTTTACAAGCCCGCAAGTGATACAGTAGTGATTAGAGTATTGTTCCCATGAGGAATTTATAGGCATAAGTACTAAGCTAGACAGTAATTTTAACTGTTTAAACTACCAAAGTTATAGAGAGAGATTAAATCTAAACTACTACTGAGAATATTGGAAAAATAAGAGAGAATAAAGTTGAGATTTTAATGTAAAAGAATCTATGAGGGAAACAATTTCAGAATTAAGATTTCACACTTTAATCCTATTATGGATTTAACCTTGCTTATTCAATAGATTAAGGATTGTTACTTTGATGGAAATTAATCCTAAGGTATCCTAGGTTCTCTCTCAAGGCACCTAAGGTGCATATTAATTAATCTAAACCCTACTTTCGTGGCAATCAATCATAATTAAAACCCTTTAAGATCTTTGATTAATTATGAAATTCCATAAAGGATGTCAGCCTATGTCTAGGTTAGATTTCCTAGGTTCAAAATCCTGATTTCTAATACTAATCTTCACCTTTCAGTTCTTCAACTAGTATCTTATATCATAACTAACTGGGCATCAACACATAGCATGTATTAAGGACACAAAATATTGAATCATAGCACAAGGCTCAATTCTATTAAATAAGCTTAATATATATCCATAATAAAAAATAAAAGTGCTACTCTCCTAATTTCAAAATTAAAGAATTCACTCATGGTGAGTTTAACAAACATATTGTAATTAAAATAAAAGAACATAAAAACAATTTGAAGAAATCAAACAAAAGAACCTAGAAAAAGATTTTGCAGCTTTGGACTTTTGGAACTTCAGCTGAGAGGTCTTCTCCTTGGTGCTGATGTAGCTTTTCTCCAAAAGGCTTAGAAAACTAAAGTTTGCAGAGCTAAAATTAACTCTAGACTAGAAAATCTTCTTTCAAAGGTCCTCTCCTTGTTTCTGTCTTCTAGTATTTATATGAGGTGTCTCAGGGCCACGTTTTAGAGTCCCAAGAGCCTTACAAGTTCATTAGAAGTGCAAAAAGTGGAGTTGGGAATCATATTTAAAGCATGTCTATTGCAAAGTACACAGCCTGTGTGGCACTACATGGCCCAGGGGCATGCAAACTTTTGGATGGATTTTCGCTTTAGTCAGGTGGGAACCAGAAAGTTACATGGGGGGTCCTTAGGTTTACACGGGTTGAAGTACACAGCCCGTGTACTATCTTCCTTCTTCGGCTCTTTAAGTTTGGATGTCCAGAAGGTTATACAGGGTATTGTAGGGTGCACGGGGTCAGTTACACGACCCGTGTGCTGTGGCTTCTTCATATTCTCTTCAGTCTCCTCTTGCTAAATGGTTACATGGGTCTGGCTTGCTTTGTACATGACCCGTGTACTATGATGCAGAATTCATTGCTCTAAATAGGTTGAATTTTGCTTCCTCTTCTCCCACTTTGAGAGTTAACCGCCCATTTTTTATGTCTATGATAGCTCTGGCAGTTGCCAATAAAGGTTTTCCTAATATAATGGGAATTTGCACATCTTTTTCCATTTCCAGGACCACAAAGTCTACAGGAATAAAGAACTTGCCTACTTTAATAGGGATGTTCTCCAAGATGCCAACTGGATATTTGACAGATTTGTTCGCTAATTATAGTGAGATGATAGTTGGTTTGAGTTCTCCAATGTTCAGCTTTTGGCATATTAATAGGGGCATCAGACTTGCACTAGTGGCAAGATCACAGAGAGCCTTGTCTATGTTCATGTTGCTAATAAGACCAGGTATAGAGAAGCTTCTAGGATCCTTTAGTTTTGGACGTAGCTTGTTTTATAGAATGGCGCTACATTCCTCCATTAAAGTAATAGTCTCATAGTCTTCTAGCTTTCTTTTCTTGGAAAGGATTTCTTTTAAAAATATTACATAGGATAGCATTTGAAATAGTGCTTCGTTGAAAGGAATATTTATGTAAAGCTTCTACAAAACTTCAAAAAACTTTCCAAACTACTTATCCAATTTAGCTTTCTCGAACCTTTGAGGAAAAGATAGAGCGGGCTGGTATGGTTCAGGCAGTTTCTTTTTCTTTCTTTCCTCCTCTTTCTTATCTTCTTTAGTTTCCTTCTCTTCCTCTTATGTTTAAATATAATAACTTCCAAAAGTTTCCCTTTTTGGCCTTTGCTTTTTTTTTTTTGGTATTTGATCTTGTAAGACTCTACTTAAAGCAATTGCCCTGTAATGTTCTTTTGGGTTCATCTCCAATTGACTTGGCTGTTAGTAGTATGCCCTAGAGCATATTATTTAGTATGTATCTTGTACATGTTTTATTAATAAAAGGCTTTTTTACTTTTTCATTTACATAATATATTTATGTGTAATAGAAAAGGTCCATTGATATTTTATTAGAAATTCTATTCTTAAGTTGTTGAGAATATGAGTGACAGTATTTCTAGCACAAAGTATCATAAATTGGTTCATAATCGTGGATACTTCACAATAAGGATATGACTTATCCAGAAAGATTGTAATCATACTTGTTCCCAAGTTATTTATATGAGATGTAAATAAGATAGAATGGTGAGTCTCATGCCATATAACAAATATGATAGGCACTTATACTTGATAAGTAGGCCGAACTAGTGACATTTATGACAAGCACATGGAGTTTACTCTTGCCAATGCATTGTCATAAATCATATCAGTGCATATAATCTTTAGACCTAAGATAGCACAGTTATCTTGTATATAGGTGATTTGAGTTAGATACTGCTTTTATACTTGTACTGTGTATGGGTATATGGGCATGTGTTGGCTCCTACTAGTTATATATGGAGGTAGGCGTTGATCAAGATGGAATTTGTTACTCTAAGTAAATAGGGATAAAATCCTATGTTTATTTAATTGTTCTTGATGTTACAAGTTCCTAGCCAGGACAGATAGATTTAATCAGAAAAGATTTTTTGATGAGAAAATCTTTTAATCAAGAACTGGAATTAAAAGAGAACATAATATTCATAGTAAATGGGGTTTGACATAAACCATGACTCCAGCTCGAATTGGGATTTTGTAATAGAGAGATTCTAGTGCATGGTAACATATGATTATAGGTTCATTTAAGGTAAACCTTATTACTGATTGGGTGGCTATGGCATGCTATGCTAGGTGTTAACCATAGTCTATGAGCTGAATAAAATGATTTAGAGAAATCATTTATGGTAAGAAAGAGTTCTGATGATATTAAGAGTTGATATCATGTCTCATTGCCAATTAGTGATGAGCCTAGTAAGTCACACACATACACAAGTAATCACCAAATTAAATATGATTCAATTAATTAATTAAAGAGTTTAATTGATTAATTAAATAGGTTTGGTTTGCAATTAGATTACAAAGTCCCTAGCATGGCTTGAAACCAAATCTAGGTTATTGAATGTATAGTATAAGTTAAATTTATATTTAAAGTGTTTAAATATGAATTTAATTATGAGAAATTAATTAATAGAGATCAATTAATTAATTTATATTTGATAAAAATTGATTAGAAGAAGAGAAATAATTATTTTGGGTTGAGAACTCAAAATTAAGACACAAGGGTATTTTGGTCATTTCACAGGGTGATATGTGGCACCTTGAGATAGTGACACATGGCACTACACGTAAGCTTGCCAATTGTCTTTTAATCATGTAAGATAATCAAAGACAAGATTAAATCTTAGTTTGACACTTGGCACAATGTGATTGGGTCAATTAAACTAAGAGCCAATCAAAAGGTGACATGTGGCAAGGTTTTAAGTGGTGACCTAGCGATATAATGTGTTGTTATGAAAGATTAAAAAGAACAAGGCTGCTGTTCTTCTTTGGTGCTGCCACCCAAAGGAGCCTCTCCCTCTCTTCTTCTTCATCTCTCATTAATTCAAAGAGAATAGCCAACATTCTCTTGAATTAAAAATACTAGAAATCGTTTCTAGTATCCTATATACATCTGTAATATCTCAAAAGGCAAAACCTGAATTTCTAATTAATTAGAAAGGCTTGAGAAGCTGTTCAAGGGGCTGCCATTGGTGATCTTGGTGTGGACAAGCTAGAGGGACAACATCTGGTGTCCTAGGCGAATCCCAAAAGTGCTAAACACACTGTAGTGCATCAAAAAGGTTAGTGCACTTGTTCTTGATCTAATCTAAGGTTCTAATGAATTAATCTGTTAATTTTAAAATCTTAAATGGAAAATGTAGATCCAAAAATAAATTAAAAGAGTTTTAATATGCTGTTTATCACTGAAATCAAATAGATAAAAATGAATCTTGCATGGTGCATGTGACCCAGATGGAAATTTTCGAATTCAATGATCTAAACTTACGTTTTTCATGCTTCCGCTCCTTCAATTGGTATTAGAGCCACTATATTTGCCATTTAGATTGTTAATTATATGATTTAATTGCGTGATTTGATCATGAGATGATTGAATCATTGCTAGTTGCAAAGCAAAGGTGGCGGCATGCTTGGTTATGCCTATAGTGCGCATGGTTGTGGCACCACTATAGTGTGCAAGGTATGATGGATATTGAATGTGCAATTGTTGTATAATCTAAGGTCCATTTCATGTCTAACTAAATTGTTTAATTAGTATTATAATCACACAATAAAATTTGTTTGAATGAGATTCAAATCTAAATTTTTAAAATTATTTGAATGAGATTCAAATCTGAATTTTTAAAATTGTTTGAATGAGATTCAAATCTGAATTTTTAAATTTGTTCGAATGATATTCAAATCTGATTTTTTTAAATTTGGTTGAATGAGATTCAAATCTGAATTTTTTAAATTTGGTTGAATGAGATTCAAATCTGAATTTTTAAGTTTATTTGAATGTGATTCAAATCTGAATTTTTAGATTTGTTTGAATGTGATTCAAATCTGAATTTTTAAATTTGTTTGAATCATATTCAAATCTGGATTTTTAAGTTGAATATGAGACATTTAATTTAATTTAAGTATATATGTTTTATTTGATTGTTAAATAGTGATATGCATGATGGATGATCATAGACAATAAAGACCAATGTGATTGGATTTATTTCTTTTATGTTTCTTTGGGTTGTAAATTAATTAATTTATTTTAATTTATTTTGGTGGCATGTATTATAAAGGTTGTAATATTTTTTGGGTTGTAATTTCATTTATTTGGTTCTTGTAAATTTGCCTTGGTATGCCAAGAATTATTATGTAATTGGATTGCAAGAAGATCAAGGAGGTCAAGAGCATTGGTGGGACCAGTGAGAGAAATTCAAGATCAAGTGTTGATTATGTACTCCTTCAGCAACTCTTGTAATATGAATGAATGAAATGCACCTAGGAATGCTCTGATTCAATTCTTGGTGGCTCAAAATTGAATCCCTTAGAAAGTCCATGATCATACTATATTTATATGTTTATCCATGAATGCATGAGATGTATGGGAATGTATGCAAGTATATGATATATGCATGCTAATTGGATAATGTGCAAATTGAGACCTTAATAGTAATTAGGACGACCACAAAATCTTCCAAACAAATGATTAAGTTAGAAATGCTATAATTAAAGTAATTATAACATGGACCCTCCATTAGGGTAATTATTTTAAGAAATTTTAAATAGTTGCATATGATGCAATTAATTTAAGACTTTTTTAAGAATAATTGTTAAGCATGAGATGTTGTAAATATGTAAATAGTTTAGTGGCCAATAATGGATGTGCCTGAGGACATTAAAATTATTTGTATGTTTACTGGCTCAATGAGATCAACTTAACTAATGCAAGATAAGTCAATAATGGATGTGCCTGAGATTTTGAGCATTAGGGGCTAGGTAAAGGATTGAACCTCACATGAGATGTAATGGGCAAGGAGTTGCTCACTTATAGTTTATTGTAATTCCAATAATCGATGTGCCTGAGGATGATCAATAGGATTATAAAAATTCAATCACCCACTAGAAATCCATCCAACTAGGATTTCCGTTTTCTACTTTGGAAGTGTAGGATTCACTAAGTTAGTGGGAGGACCAATTTGATCAAAAGACCATAATTATTTTGCTTAATTACATGATATATTTACTAATTAATCTGGTTATTTTTTGCAGTTAATTTTCTGATAATAATGAGCACAGAATAACCACCACCATCCAATATTCTTGCAAGCATACTTGATCGCAATCGATTGACAGGACCTAATCTGTCTGATTGGCTAAGAAATTTGAAACTTGTCCTGAACCTTGAACATAGAGGATATGTTCTAGACTCAAATGTTCCTGGTCCCTTACCTCCAGAGGCCACACAAGAGGAACATGAAACTTTAGACAAGTGGAAGGAGCATGATATGAGAGCCAAATATTAAATGCTTTCTTCTATGAGTAATGAGTTACAGAAGCAGCATGAGAACATGCAGAGTGCGAGTGAGATCCTCCTTCACCTACAAAAGTTGTATGGTGAGCACAGTAGGAATGCTAGGTATGAGATATCTAGACAGTTGTTCCGCATGAGGATTTCTGAGGGACAGAATGTTGGGGATCATGTCCACAAGATGATTCGACTGATTGAGCAGCTGGAACATCTTGACTTTAACATGGATTTCCAACTGCAAACGGATTTGATCCTTTAGTCCCTTCCTAAGTCATTTGGGAATTTTGTGACAAATTTCCATATGACTAAGCAGGAATGCACCTTGGCTGGTTTACTTAACATGCTGGTTATTGACCAAAAGAATATGCTGGGCAATAAAGGAAAAGAGGTAGCTTTGATTGCATCTTCTTCTGCTGGAAAGTCCAACAAGAAGAAAGGCAATAAGAAAAAGAAACCTCAAATTCCTGGTTCTTCCAAGAAAATAGCTAAACAGAAAGGGAAGACTAAAGCTGATGGAGGCAAAGGAAAGTATTTCCACTACCAGTAGGATGGGCACTAGAAAAGGAACTGCCTAGAGTATAGCAATCTAAAGGAATGCAATGCTATAGTGAAAATCAACTTAAGTTCAAAATATATTTGGCACTTAAGGTTCGGTCATTTTGCAAAAGTTATGATGGCAAAGTTGGAGAAAATGAGGATTTTATCTTCATTAGGTTTTGGACCTACTCCAACTTGTGAATTCTGCCTTTAAGGAAAAATGACTAGATTACCCTTTGTTGGACAAGGACTAAAAGCTGAAAAATATGTGGATCTAATACATAGTGATGTATGTGGTCCATTTAAGGAAATGGCTAGAGATGGTTTTCATTACTTAATTACCTTTACTGATGACAAATCAAGTTTTGGGTACATGAATCCTTTTGAAAAGTTCAAAGAATTTAAATTTGAAGTAGAAAATCAAACAGGAAAAAGTATTAAAGCTCTTCGATCATATTATGGAGGTGAATACTTGAGTATTGAATTTGATGAATACTTGAGAGAGCATGGCATTATTTCCCAAGCGACTCCTCTAGGAACACAACAGCTAAATGGTGTATCTGAAAGGAGAAATCGTACCCTATTAGATATGGTACATAGTATGATGAGCTATACTGATATGCCGATCTCCTTTTGGGATTTGCATTAGAATTAGCTTTGTATATTTTGAATAGGATTCCATCAAAATTAGTATCTTCCACACCTTATGAGATATGGCATGGAAGAAAATTAAGTCTTAAGCATGTTAAGATTTGGGGTTGTCCAGCTTATATCAAAAAGCTGAACACTGATAAATTGGAAACCAGATCAGAAAATCGTCAATTTGTTGGATATCCAAAAGATTGTTTTGGAAATTATTTTTATTTGCCTGCATCACAAAAGGTTGTAGTAAGTAGAGATACCACATTTCTTGAATAACAGTTTATTCAAAAAGGAGGCAAAGGAAGGCAAATAGAGTTAGAATTGGAGAATTCTGACCAACCAACAGATCAGATGGATATGGATCCATCTAGTTAACCTACACCTATTGATGAAACATCTACAGCTGTTCCTCGTAGATCAACCAGGGTATCTCACCCACCAGTGAGGTATGGTTTCCTTCATGAAGAAGAACAACAGTTATCTACTCATGAAGAAGTAGATCATGGAGATGATCCACTTACCTATGAAGAAGCTATATCAGATATAGACTCTTCAAAATAGATTGATGCTATGAAATCCAAGATTTATTCCATGTATAAGAATCAAGTTTGAGATCTTGTTGACCCACCTGAAGGTATTGTACCTATAGGGAAAAAATGGATTTTCAAGAAGAAAATTGGTTCTGATGTAAAGGTAGAGACCTATAAAATAAGGCTAGTAGCGAAAGGGTTTCGCCAAAGGCAAGGGATTGACTATGAGGAGACTTTCTCACCTGTTGCCATGCTTAAATCAACTAGGATTCTATTAGCAATAGCTGCATACTATGATTATGAGATTTGACAGATGGATGTCAAAATAACTTTTCTTAATGCATACATTGAAGACAACATTTTCATGGAACAACCTAGGGGTTTTGAATCCCAAGATGGTTCCAAAGTGTGCAAGCTAAAATGATCCATTTATGGGTTAAAACAAGCTTCGAGGAGTTGGAACATCTATTTTAATGAAGCCATTAAGTCATTTGGTTTTGTCAAAAATGAGGAAGAGCCATGTGTATATAAGAAGCTTAGTGACAGTGCTATCACTTTCCTTGTCTTATATATGGATGACATTCTATTGATAGGTAATGACATAAGTATGTTGATAACTGTAAAGGTATGGTTGTCAAATACATTCTCTATGAAAGACTTAGGGGAGACAGCCTATATTCTTGGGATTCACATCTATGGAGATAAAGCGAAAAGAATAATTGGTTTATCTCAAAGTTTATACTTGAAAAAAGTGTTAAAAAGGTTTAACATGCTTGATTCTAAGAGAGGATTGTTACCAATGAGACATGGTATCCACCTTTCTAAAGAGATGTCTCAAAAGACAAGTGAAGAAAGAGATAAAATGGCTAGGATTCCATATGCTTCGGCTATTGGAAGTTTGATGTATGCAATATTGTGTACTAGGCCAAATATCTCATATGCTATTAGTTTGACAAGCAGGTATCAATCCAATCTAGGTTTGCAACACTGGATAGCTGTCAAGAATATCCTTAAGTACTTGAGAAGAACTAAGGAATTATTCTTGATATATGGAGGTGGTGACTTGCAATTGGATGGTTATACTGATTTTGATTTCCAATCAGATATCGATGATAGAAAGTCTTCCTCTGGATATGTGTTCATTTGTAATGGAGGTGCATTCAGTTAGAAGAGTTCCAAATAGAGCACGACTACAGATTCCACTACAAAGGCTGAGTATATTGCTGCATCAGATGCTGCAAAGGAAGCTGTTTGGATAAGGAAGTTCATGACATAACTTGTAGTAGTTCCTTCTATTAAGTCAATAGTTCCACTTCACTGTGACAACAATGGAGCAGTTATACAGGCTAAGGAACCCCGGTCTCACTAGAAATCCAAACACATAGAAAGGCGCTACCACATTATCAAAGAAATAGTTGGGCGAGGCAATGTAGCCATGCAGAAAATAGCATCAGCTGAAAATCTAGCTGATCCATTCATTAAGCCTATGTCACAAAATCAGCGAGACCGACATCTTGAGAAGATGGGTCTAAGATATTGTAATGAATGGTTCTAGTGCTAGTGGGAGATTGTTAGTAGTATGCCCTAGAGCATATCATTTAGTATGTATCTTATACATGTTTTATTAATAAAAGGCTTTTTCACTTTTCCGTTTACATAATATATTTATGTATAATAGAAAAGGTCCACTGATATTTTGTTAGAAATTCTATTCTTAAATTGTTAAGAATATGAGTGACAGTATTTCTAGCACAAAGTATCATAAATTGGTTCACAATCGTGGATACTTCACAATAAGGACATGACTTATCCAAAAAGATTGTAATCATATTTGTTCCCAAGTTATTTATATGAGATGTAAATAAGATGGAATGGTGAGTCTCACGCTATATAACAAATATGATAGGCACTTATACTTGATAAGTAGGCCGAACCAGTGACATTTATGACAAGCACATGGAGTTTACTTTTGTCAATGCATTGTCATAAATCATATTAGTGCATATAATCTTTAGACCTGAGATAGAACAGTTATCTTGTATATAGATAGTTTGAGTTTGATGCTGCTTTCATACTTGTACTGTGTATGGGTATATGGGCATGTGTTGGCTCCTATTAGTTATATATGGAGGTAGGCGTTGATCAAGATAGAATCTGTTACCCTAAGTAAATAGTGATAAAATCCTATGTTCATTTAATTGTTCTTGATGTTATAAGTTCATGACCAGGACAGATAGATTTAATCAAAAAAGAGTTTCTGATGAGAAAATCTTTTAATCAAGAACTGGAATTAAAAGAGAACATAATATTCATAGCAAATGGGGTTTAACATAAACCATGACTCCAGCTCGAATTGGGATTTTGTAACAGAGAGATTCTAGTGCATGGTAACATAAGATTATAGGTTCATTTAAGGTAAATCTTATTACTGATTGGGTGGCTATGGCATGTTATGCTAGGTGTTAACTATAGTCTATGAGCTGCATAAAATGATTTAGAGAAATCATTTATGGTAAGAAAGAGTTCTGATGATATTAAGAGTTGATATCATGTCTCATTGCCAATTAGTGATGAGCTTAGTAAGTCACACACATACACAAATAATTTTCAAATTAAATATGATTTAATTAATTAATTAAAGAGTTTAATTGATTAATTAAATAGGTTTGGTTTGCAATTAGATTGCAAAGTCCCTAGCATGGCTTGAAACTAAATCTAGGTTATTGGATGTATAGTATAAGTTAAATTTATATTTATAGTGTTTAAATATGAATTTAATTATGAGAAATTAATTAATAGAGATTAATTAATTAATTTATATTTGATATAAATTTATTAGAAGAAGAGAAATAATTATTTTGGGTTGATAACTCAAAATTAAGACACAAGGGTATTTTGGTCATTTTATAGGGTGACATGTGGCACCATGAGATGGTGACACATGGCACTACACATAAGCTTGCTAATTGTCTTTTAATCATGTAAGATGATCAAAGACAAGATTAAATCTTAGTTTGACACTTGGCACAATGTGATTCAGTTAATTAAACTAAGAGTCAATCAAAAGGTGACATGTGGCAAGGGTTTTAAGTGGTGACCTAGCTATATAATGTGTTGTTATGAAAGAGTAAAAAGAGCAAGGCTGCTGTTCTTCTTTAGTGCTGCCACCCAAAGGAGCCTCTCCCTCTCTTCTTCTTCATCTCTCATCAATTCAAAGAGAATAGCCAACATTCTCTTGAATTAAAAATATTAGAATCGTTTCTAGTGTCCTATATACATCTGTAATCTCTCAAAAGGCAAAACTTGAATTTCTAATTAATTAGAAAGGCTTGAGAAGCTGTTCAATGAGCTGCCATTGGTGATCTTGTTGTAAACAAGCTAGAAGGACAACATCTAGTGTCCTAGGCGAATCCCAAAGATGCCAAACACACTGCAGAGTATCAAAAAGGTTAGTGCACTTGTTCTTGATCTAATCTAGGGTTCTAATGAATTAATCTATTAATTCTAAAATCTTAAATGGCAATTATAGATCCAAAAACATATTAAAAGAGTTTTAATATACTGTTTATCATTGAAATCAAATAGATAAAAATGAATCTTGCATGATGCATGTGACCCTAGATGAAAATTTTTGAATTCAATGATCTAAACTTATATTTTTCATGTTTCCGCTCCTTCATCGGCAGTTTACCGATCTGTTTGTTTGAAGAATCAGCTTATTGGACAATCTGATTTTCAAGCATCTTATTATGAGTAGCCAACTGATTCATTCTGGAAGCTAATTGTTTTATCATCTCATTCTACTATTGTTGTACTATCAAAAAGCTTTTCATCATGGATTTCATGATCAGCTTAGATTCTGGCTATTGAGGTTGAAAAGGTGGTGGTGGTTGTATCAAATTTGTCCTCTGTTTTGAAAACTAGGTGGTGGTGGTCTATATCCCTACTATTTATTTATGGGTTAGTTCTGCTAATTCTGCGAATTAGACCATGAGAAGTTGGGGTTATTCCTCCATCCAGGGTTATAGGTGTTCAAGTATGGATTATTAATCTGGCTCTGGTTGAAGTTTTCTCCATTGTTCACATAGTTCATTTGTTATAGAAGGTTCACTGTAATTACTGCATTCTGAAGTTGCGTGACCTCCTCCACAGTTATCATGGTGTTGGTTACTTGACCCTATTACATTGGCTTGTATCTTTTAAAGCCTTTTTGTGAGCTGGTCAAACTGAGCATTAATCATACTTAGGGCATCCAATTCTAGGATCTCTGCTATCCTTCTTATATCTCCCCTTTTGTTTGACCACTCAAAATTGTGATATGCAACCCTCTCTAGTAGTTCTAGAGCTTTAGCTATTATTTTCTCCATGAGGTCTTCTCTTACTACTAAATCAACTATACTCCTTGTGGTTGGTAGAAGTCCATTATAGAAGTTTTGAACTAGGAGCTAGTCTTCTATGCCATGGTGTGGGCATTCCCTTTGCAGGTCTTTGTACCTCTCCCATGCATCATAGAGTGATTCTCCTTCTCTTTGTTTGAAAGTATTCAATTCTACTCTTAGTTTTGTAGTCTTTATAGGTAGGAAATTTCTTGCTAGGAAGGCTTGTGAAAGATCCTCCCAGAAGGTGAATGTTCCAGCTGGTTGAGAAAGCAGCTACTTTCTTGCCTTATCTCAGAGGGAGAATGGGAATGCTCTGAGTCTAATAGCTTGATCAGAGACCCCATTCATCTTAAAAGTGCTGCAAAAAGCAAGAAAACACTATAAATGATAATGTGGATCTTCTATAGGTGAGCCTCCAAATTGAGTTTGCTAAATTATCTAGAGCCATGCCAGTTTAAGTTCAAAATTGTTGGCCTCCATTGTTGGCCTGGTAACACTGGATTGGAATCCTTGGATAGTTGAGGCTCCATAGTCTTTCAAGGGTCTTGGCCTATTGTTATTATTAGCCATGACTGGAGTTTCAAAAACTGCAGGTTCTGGTTCTTGATGTCTCCTTCCTTGTTTGATGGCTCTTAGAGTCTTATCTATTTCAAGATCCAATTCAAGCAATTTTTCTTCAGGCTTGTTTCTAGTCATAAACTGAACTGAGAACCTGAAAAAGAAACAAAAAGTAAAATAAAATTAATTAATCTAAAATAATAAAAATAAATATTTAAATCAACTAAATTGCCTATCACTTAATTAAACTAAAATTCCCCAGCAACAGCGCCAAAAACTTATTCACTAAATCATGAACAAGTAATACAGTAGTGAGTAGAGTATCATTCCCATGAGGAATTTATAGGCGTAAGTACTAAGCTAGGTAGCAATTTTAACTGTTTAAACTACCAAAGTTATGGAGATATTAAATCTAAACTACTGCTGAGAATATTAGGAAATAAGAGAGAATAAAGCTGAGATTTTAATCTAAAAGAATCTATGAGGGAAACAATTCTAGCCTTAAGATTTCATACTTTAATTCTATTATGGATTTAACCTTGCTTATTCAATAGATTGAGGATTGTTACTTTGATAGAAATTAATCCTAAGGTATCCTAGGTCCTCTCTCAAGGCACCTAGGGTATATTTTAATTAATCTGAACCCTACTTTTGTGACAATCAATCTTAATTAAAACCCTTTAAGATCTTTAATTAATTATGAAATTTCATAAAGGATGTCAGCCTATCTCTAAGTCAGATTTCCTAGGTTCGAAATCCTGATTTCCAATACTAATCTTCACCTTTCAGTTCTTCAACTAGTATCTTATGTCATGACTCAGTAGGTACTAACACATAGCATGCATTAAGAACACAAAATATTGAATCAAATCACAAGGCTCAATTCCATTAAATAAACTTACTATATATTCATAATAGAAATTAAAAGTGCTACTCTCCTAATTCCAAAATTAAAGAAACTACTCACTCATGGTGAGTTTAACAAACATATTGTAATTAAAATAAAATAACATAAAAGCAATTTGAAGAAATTAAACAAAAGAACCCAGAAAAAGATTTTGCAGCTTTAAACTTTTGAAACTTCAGCTGAGAGCTCTTCTCCTTAATGCTAATGCAACTTTTCTCCAAAGGGTTTCGAAAACTAGGGTTTACAAAGATAAAATTGACTCTAGACTAGAAAATCTTCTTTCGAAGGTCCTCTCCCTATTTCTATCTTTTGGTATTTATATGAGGTGTCTCAGGGCCATGTTTTAGAGTCCCAAGAACCTTAGAAGTCCATTCGAAGTGTGAAAAGTGGAGTTGGAATCGTATCAGAAGCCTGTCTACTGTAAAGTACACGATCCATGTGGCACTACACGGCTTTAGTCAGGTGCGATTTTGGCTTTAGTCAGGCAGGATTTTGGCTTTAGTCAAGTGGGAACTAGAAAGTTACATGGGGGTCCTTAGGTTTACATGGGTTGAAGTACACGACCTATGTACTATCTTCCTTCTTTGACTCTTCAACTTTGGATGTCCAAAAGGTTACACAGGGCATTGTAGGGTACACGAGTTAGTTACATGACCCAAGTACTATGGATTCTTCATATTCTCTTCAGCCTCTTCCTGCCAGAGGGTTACACAGGTCTGGCTTGCTATGTGACACCCCTTACCCGTCTACAGTGTAGCCTCACACCCGGTGTCGGAGCTTCTTAACTTAACTCATTTCATTCTTAATTTCAATTAAGATTTTTATAAATTTAAATGTAATTATTTTAACAGAGAAACTGATGGAGTTTCCCTTAATTTATTAATATTCTGACGATTTTCCCACCTGATTGAAAAACAAATGTAGTAATATTCTCATTCTCATATTCTCATTCTCATCATCAATTTAATGTCACTCATATAAATACATATGAAATTTCAAATCATTTCCATACATACACAACTCAAATATGAAATTTAAAACTTTATTAATTTACATCATGTGCAAATTTAATATACAAATATATATTTTTCACAATAATTACAAAAGTGTCTAATGGTCTTACCCAAAATGGAAGTCTAATTACAAATCACAAATTACAAAATACAAAATTACTAATGAAGTCTAATGGTACTACCCAAAACACTACACGAATGAGGGACACTAGACACAATGCAGATTTGACTCTCACCCAGTCTAAGGTCTGCTGGGCTCTCGCTCTATATCTCTAGTACCTACGAGTGGCAAAAAATGACGCACTAAGCAATATAGCTTAGTGGTGCTAATATAAAATAAAAATAAACTAAAATAAATAAATATGTAGAAATTATATTGTTATTTTTTTGCTTACTAGATTTCTGGTAATTATTCATAATATTCTTAATATTAGTACTTTTTATGCTCATTATTTGGTTATGAATTATTAAGACTTATTTTGGTTGCCAAAGTAACCTATACTAGTTGACTGGACTGGATAAACAGGTAAACTAACACTGGGTACTAAGTACCTCGGGCCGTCACAGCATCGGTCACAAGGTGTTTGCTAGGTGTGCAACAAAATGGCTAATAAGCCATATCAAATATCAGGCATAAAGCCAAGTGCATCAATCATAGCAAAATGGCCATAGGCCATAATATCATAAAATGCCATAAATCACAGAATAGCAGAAAACCATATGCAGTACTGCTATCGAAATCCTATTGGCATGCCAACCTATCCAAACCAATCATACTAGGCATGTTACAAAGATAATTGTTTAATTCTTTGCAATTAATTTGTGGTGATTACTATTCACCTTACTATTCATGCATAATTGCTAACTTTTTCATAATTAATAGGTAGGTAAGTTTTAATTGCACTAAAATACCATATTTTGGGTTTTACATATGTTGGCATTGGTTGCCAATTTCAATTCAAAGCTCATTGGAAGTTATTTAAAATTTTTAGATTTAGTCACTTAGGTTTACTATTCCATTGGACCAATCTACAGTAAGAATTTGGCTAAACTTTCTTCATCAAAGTTGTTTCTTAATGTGTCTTCTTTAATTCTATTTTTTGAATTACTCCAATAGGAGTTTTGTAGCTCAAGCGATGGCAATTTTACTATAACTGATAGGATTGATCATTGTCCAGATTTTCTGGGCAAAATCTGGTTCTGGCAGTTTTGGTATCCTAATTTTGGCTAGCAATTTGAATTGGTTATGGTCATAATTTGGGTTTATATTCTTCATAAAAGTTGTTCTACATTGTCTAAGCTTTCCAGGAGTTCAAGAATCAGGTCATTTGGACCTCTCTACACAAAGTTATGGCCATTTGAACAAATACTGTTTATTTAGTCATTTTCCAGGTCCAGAATTTTGGTTACCCAGATTTAGGCAATTTTTAGGTCAACTTAAGTTAGTTTTCTGGGCAGGGTCTTTTCATAAAAAATGTGGAATTATGCCCCTAGTTTCATCTTCAATTGACCTTGTACCAATTGAAGCTACACAAGTCAAGTTAAGGCTGCCCAAACATACTAGACTCAAGTCCAGGATTTTTGGCACAAAGGGGCAGCATACTAATTCATAATCCAATGCCACAATAAACTTCATTTTATTGTCAAACTTTATCAAATGGTCACTAATTGACCATTAGAACAAAAATTCACCATCAAATTTGCAAAACCCTAATTTTTGCCAAACCCTAATTTCTAAAGTTCTAATTCACTCTCACATACACAAATTGAGATGCTAAGTTGGATATACTTATCAAACTCATCACTAATCACTTGAATGTAATTGAAATTTCACATAACCCTAACCTACATCATGGCTACCTTATTTGAGGGTGCTCTAACATGCATAATTTGGCTAAAATTTCACAATTCCTAACTTAATTCAATATCCTAACAAAGAATATAAGGAGTGAGAAAGAAAAGTGGCACTAACCTTCAAGTAAGCCAATCCCAAGCTTGCTAAACTTCCCTTTTTTTTTTTTTTTTGCTGCCTCAAGTTTGCTAAAGGTGTAAGGATTAATTTTTGTGAAGAAAGCAAGTGGTTTTATGGTGACTATGGGTAGGATGTGAAGCTTGCTTGAAAGATCAATGGAGGGAGGTCTTCAATGGAGTTCGACCAGCCTTTAGAAGAAAGAAGATGAATGAATTTTTCATTTGTCTTTATCTCTTTTATCTCTTTTATGAGTGCTTGTCTCAATTTGACTGGTGGATAAATTTTTAATGACATCAAAATAATATCATAATTACATTTTTTTTTTCATTTTGTTTTCATTTCCTACAAAATTTTTAATTAAAATTTTTCATCAATATTTATTCACATTTTATGTCATATACCTCACTTACTTGAATGGACAAGTTGGTCAAAAATCATTTCTAAAGGTGAAATGACCAAAATACCCTTCATTTTACTTAATGAGCTAAAATTATTTGTACTAATTTAGAAAATTTTCTTAGTTTTTTCTTAACTTTCTATTGCTATCTAAGGCTCAATAACTCTTCACTGGAGTCCCAAATATTATTTCACAGTGTTTTCCCATGGGTCTAGAGTCACTAACTATCTTCACAGTCACTTCCCGTTAGGTTACCCATCGCAGGAGCATCGGCTCATTTAACCTTATTGTATTTTATTACTTAAATTTTTACTTAATTTTTGTTATTATTATTTAGTTTATTTATGACTCCTCACTCTAGTTTAAATATAGTTCCAGATATTCTGGCTGTCCGGATAGACATTAGTCATTGGAACAGTAGAATGTATGAACTACCTAAAGTGAGGGCGTTACAGCTCTTCCCCTCCAATAAAAATTTTGTCCTCAAAATTTACCTAATGCAAACAATTGAGGAAACTGTTGCCTCATCATCTCTTCGCTTTCCCAGGTTGTCTCTTTGGTGTTGTGGTGCCTCCAAAGCACTTTCACCGGTGGAATCTGCTTGTTCCTCAATTCCTTTACTTCCTGAGCCAGGATCCTTATAGTTTCCTCTTCATATGTCAAATCTGGTTGGATTTCAATTTCTTCCTTGTAGATGACATGTGAAGGGTCTGATCTGTACCTTCTCAACATGGACACATGAAACACATTGTGGATCTTGTCCAGCTTTGACGGTAAAGCTAGCCTATAGGCCACTGAACCCACACGTTCAATGACTTCTTATGGGCCAATGAACCTAGTGCTTAACTTACCCTTTCTCCTAAACCTCAATACCTTCTTCTATGGTGAGACTTTGAGAAATACCTTATCGCCAACTTCATATTCTATATCTTTTCTTTTCAAGTCAGCATAAGACTTCTGTCTATCTGAGGCAATCTTCAAATTGGCTTTGATTAACTTCACTTTCTCCTCAGTCTATTTCACCAGATCTGGTCCCACAAGTTTATCTTTGCCCAGTTTAGTCCAACATAATGGTGCTACACCTCCTCCCATACAGTGCCTCATATGGAGCCATCTGAATGCTAGCTTGGTAGCTATTATTATATGCAAATTTTGCCAGTGAGAGGTATCTGTCCCAACTTCCCTCAAACTCAATAACACAACTCTTCAGCATGTCCTCAAGGATCTGAATTACTTTTTCCGACTATCCATCCATTTGAGGATGAAAAACCGTGCTAAAATAGAGTTGTGTGCCTAAGGCTTCTTGCAACTTCTTCCAAAATCTAGATGTGAACCTCGGGTCTCGATCAGATATGATGGAAAGTGGGATTCCATGCAATCTAACTATCTCACCGATATATAACTCTGCTAGCTTCTCCAATGAGTAGTCAGTTCTAACTGGTACAAAATGTGCTGATTTAATCAATCTATCTACTATCACCCATACTGCATCATATTTCTTCTGGTGAGAGGTTGACCACTTACAAAGTCCATGGTGACCCGATCCCATTTCCATTCAGGTATGCTTATAGGCTATAACAAACCTGATGGAACTTGATGTTCTACCTTGACTTGCTGACATGTCAGGCATTTAGTTACATAGTCAGCTATATCCTTCTTCATACCAGGCCACCAGTAGTGAGGCTTCAGATCATGGTACATTTTTGTGCTTCTAAGGTGATTAGCATAAACACTGGTGTGTGCCTCTTTCATAATACTCGTTTTCAATTCCCCATCATCTGGTACACACACTCTTCCTTTATAGTACATACATCCATCTTCTTTCACCCCAAATTCTATCTCCTTCCCCTCTGTGATTTTGCCCATAATAGCCATTAGCTTATCATCTACCTTTTACTCATTTTGAATCTGATGTAGCAGGTTTGGCCTTACTTGCAACTCAACCAAAATAGCTCCATCATGAACTAAGGACAAACGGG